>NC_055959.1:38584178-38601678 GCF_018492685.1 Alosa sapidissima | reverse complement strand
ATGCTGTCCATGAATCCAGCCTGCAAATCGCCCATGACGATGGAATCCCGCACGTTGTCGTCATAGTAACCACGGTTCTGAGAGTGCTTCCTCATAATCACATCTCTGGCAGGGACTCCGCCTTTTGAGATAACCTGCCGTGACATCGAGCCCCCTGAAAAAGAAAAGAGTAATCACATCAGATAACAGACCCTCTTATCTATCTCCGTTTCATTTCCACTATCCTCCACCCAACTGATCCACTGATCCATAGACATAAGGAGGAACAGAGGAAGATCTTTGGAGCTACGTGACTCACCAACTTGTGGCAATCTGTCCTCACACCACAAAAACTGCTTATGTAATAAAATGTAGCCAAGTGCAATTAATCTTATATCAAGATCAAAAAATGTAGTTGGTATTGTTTTCCGTATAAAGAGGCTTACCTAGGACTTTCTCGTAAAATCATTTGACTAAATTTAAGAAGAGTTTGACTTATTTTAAGACATCTCATCCTGAAAACAAGCAAATTTGTCCTTAAAAAAAAGCAAATTTGGCTGCCAGTACATTGAGCAAATTTGTCTAAAGACTCCTTAAAATAAGTCAGTCTTCTTAAATAAAGTCAAAATTATCTTTTGAGGGAATGCTAGGTAAGTCTCTTCATACTAAAAACAATACCAAATAGATTTTTTGATCTTGATATAAGATTAATAACACTTGGTTAGATTTTATGTTTTGCAGTGCAAACTCTATGGAAGGTACATGGAATAAACCCATATGGATTAGACCGTAGCTATACACTAAGGTCTCCTTTGTAGTGTAGCTTGAATGTTAGTACCCACTTGTAAGTTGCTTTGGATAAAAGTGTCATAGACTGAAAGATATTTCTAATGCAAATGTCCATTGAAGTTCTATGAGTCCAGGACTAGGCTCAATCAGTTTACAGGCATCCAGCCCTACCTTGGCCTGACACGTAGGTGTTGGTGGTCTCCATGGTCATGCTGCTGGCAGAGTTTCCGTGTTTGAAGTTGGCGTGGGGGAGGTTCGACAGCTGGTTGTAGCTGGACGACGCGGAGCTGATGTTGCGTGAGAGGGAGCCAGTGAGAGAGTCGGAACCGCCGGGGTAGAGGAAACTCTGGTCCCACTTGCCATTCACCGTGTGGTCTGTATGGGCAAGATTCAAATGAGTCAGCGATGGCTTAGCCATAAAAATTTTTTTTAAAAAAAGTCAAAACCCAATTATAACGATCCAGTGAATACAAACTACTCAGGAACACAAAACAAAAACTTCAACAGATCACCCTGCCAAAGCTTCACTGAAACTTGACTCCTGTGCAGAAGCAGCAGCCGCTATGGTAGCACTGGGATTAGCATTAGCGGTAGGACTGTGCAGACCAGCTGTTCTAGAGCTGGGATTAAGCACAGGACTAGCTCTAGGACTAGCGGTAGCTTTAGTACATGAGTAAGGTTAAAGGCTACACGCTACCTCCAGGCTAGTGCTGTCTGATGAGAGATCAGTAGGGAAAGTTCACTGCCATTATCTGATGCTAGCACAAGCCAGAGTAATCTCCTATGTGTGACATCATACCAACTGTCTGAGGTAACCCCTAACCCCCCCACCCCCCCCCCCCCCACACACACACAATTGTCATATTCAATAGTGAGTGTGTAGCAAGTTTGCACCTACGGATATGCCCGACATTTCAGCAAAAAAAAGAAAAAAAAAAATCGACAAATAATTTCCAGAAACTCCCCAACGTACTGAGATCACCCAAAGCCTCTACCAAGCTCCATCCACTGCAGCGTAAGAGAGAGAGATCAAGAATATGGGGGAAGGGAGGCAGAGAGGAAAGCACAGTAGAGACAGGAGATGGGAGACGTGTCTGCCAGCACCCCAAAACAGGAAGCAGGAAAAACACCGCACTGCTGCGGCCGGCGACAGGTTGGCACGTGCGTTGGCACCGTGTGTTGGTTGGCATGGCACGGCACGGTTGGTTGGCATGCTGCCTGCGGTTTTATTGATGGCGATGGTCTTCACCTTGGCGGTGGGGGGTGTTGGCAGCGGGAGGGCGAGAGGCCTCATCACCACTGGCCTCGTGGTCTGTGGTGCTCACGCTGTGCGGGATGACGTCGGCAGGAAACCTCCAGGAGATCTTACGCAGGTCCAGACCATCGCCCACCAGCTGGACATGCTTCCAATGCTTGCCTGGGGTCATTCCGAGTGGCGAAAGGGGGCGGGGGGTCCCAGTGGGGAGGGGCAGGTGAAGGAGTCAGCAAGCATGTGAGAAAGGGAAGGGAAGGGATGTAGCCAGTGTTAGCAGGAGGCTGATGAAGAAGAGGAAGAGGAATCAGGAGGCGGGGAAGAGCAGAGCAGAAGGCAGAAGCTGGCTAGTTATGACGTTAAAGGGACACCAGGCAAGCCTGATGATTTTTCTCTACGAAACTCCCCCTCGCTCGGTCTGAAGCTCTTTTCCTTTTCTTTGCATCTTCCGTCAAGGATTTTCGCTGCTTCTTCGCTGGCTCTGCATTATACACACGTTTGCAACAATCGCTAACGTTTCGTTAGCTTGCCTCTGTGCTGTGGATGCAGGATGTAAACTGATCCTGCTTCGGTCGGCGGTTACGATACACTGAACTTGCAAGTGGGATATTCTTCCTACAGGCAGTAGGGGCGGGCGAGAGAGTCTTCATTCGCCCTATAATGAGTCATTTAACCATATACCGACTTGCGTAATTAACACGAAAACGTTGCCTGGTGTCCCGTAATTAACACGAAAACGTTGCCTGGTGTCCCTTTAAGTTAGAAGGTCCTGACTCAGGGACGATACGGAGCCGGGATCCTGTTGGCCAGGCCCACCGTTTGGGGGACTGTCCTTGCAACTGGTTAGTGCTTTTTGACCACAGAAAGCAATCATGAACAAGTCATCAGAACGCCAAGATGTGATAGCCTCTAAGTAGGGTCTCGTGATTTCTTGACTTCAATTCTCTTAATTATCATCACCAGAGGATGTTACTCTGACCACACAACCTCAAATCAGCAAAGTCAACATCATTCAAACAGGTGTAGGGAAAACTGACATGTACAATGGGCACATGAGAATGATACTCTCACAAGACCACCTCAGAAACTGACAGAGTCAACACCATTCAAACAGATTTGGAAAGTGCCATGTTAAAAGGGGCCGAAGCTGGATGACAGAGAGCTTTGGCAGTGGTCCAGTCACCTTGCTGAGTGGGAATAAATCCTTAAAGAGAGATATTCAGCTGATGAAAAGGCCTTAGGCGTCGGCGTTGATTAATGATGTTGGCACATATTATCTGAGAGCTGCAGTGAACTGCTTACACAACACAATCCTCACTCACCTCCTCTCTCAGCTAGGGGTGAGAGCCTAGGCAGCAGAGGCAACTACTGTGGAGAGTTCTGCATCTTGATTTGCTCGCGGGCTGTGAAACTCTCTTTGAGAAAAAATAGCATGTTTTCACTGTAGTAATAAGACCTCACTGAGCAATCTCATTTTTAGATTTTTGGATCTAATTTTGGAAAGTTTTTGTAATTGTTAGCTCTAGCTATATATGATAAGCTATAGGACTGTATTCAGCCGTATTCTATAGTATTCTAAACCACATGTCCTGACTGCCCTTTGGAAAAACTTCTGATTCATATTTATATTGTAAAGTGATAGCTTTTTACTGATTTTGCTGAGGTAAACTGGCTGATATATTTATCAGCCTGTATATGTTTGGTGTTTGGTGTGCTTTTCAGTATGGAGCATTTATGGCAGTAGCAGTAAAATATGATCAGGCAGAAGAGAAGAAATAACAAAGAGAGAAGCCAAAAATCAAAGTCCCATCAACTCTTAAGATGATTTTGAAGCTTGAAGGCCCAGGCACAAGTGTACATGCATGCATTATCTTTTTTCATAAGGGAGACTATTACACTGTATATTCATATTTTTTTGTATCATGGTAATTGATGATAAACTTGTATATTCGCTGCATAAACTGAAAAACAAAACACAGACCTATAACTTTGCCTCACAATAAACCAGCCTTAACAGCATCCAATTCAAGAAAACTGTAGATATTGTAGTATCAAGCTGAGACGGGACAGAAAATGTAAAAAAAACATCCTAAACCTGAAATAATGCACATTTGAATCAGACGCAACCTGCAATGTTCTGCTTGTTTTTTGTTGAACCATTCCCTCTTTGACAAGCCATCAAAAACTAAAAACCACACGGCCTCTCCCAAAGGCAAAAATCCTCCGTGTACAGCACTAACAGTTCCTAAAACTCAGGACTTTCCTCAACGCACTGTTGACCTTTCAGTTTTCACATTCCATAGAGCTGTGTACTGAGGCAGTCTCAGCAAAATCAAAGAGCTGGGTGGGGACTGTTTGTCCCTGCTGACTACCCATACTTTCAAGATAGGAGAATATATTGTCAAGTCAGATAAGATTCATCAGGGTAAGTCCAGTTAAACCATTAGGCGGACCGTGATCACATTGACCAGCGGCAAGCGGCAGGTTTCCTATTGGTCTCTATGGTTCGGCAGCATAACCGTGCCGACGCTGGCGTAACGCTAGCGATAAACAAGCTGAGCGTTGAACTTGGTTCATCTTTCAAACCGCAACATGGTCAGTAGACCAAGGCTTTATACTTTCAGTTGTGTTGTCACAGACAACCAGTTGTGACGGAGTACCGTCACTACAGTTGAGTATGCGCTCTGACTGCAATACCAACGGGCCTGGCTCTTTGCGGTCAAGCTGCAGGATTAGTGCCCCGGAGACCCGGGTTCATGACTGGGTGGGGGTCACTGCTCTCTCCCTTCGCTACATATGGTGTCAGAAGTGGGATGGCTTAGCATGAGGTCATCGGAAGCTTGCCCAGTGTGTGAGCCGTATGAGGGACCCCCAGGATTGGTTGTCCCCAGTGTGAGGGACATCAGAGATGGGTGAAGCACGTGTGTGGGGCACCCTGGGATGGGAGAAGTACGGATGGTGGTTGCACGAGGGACGCCAGTGTGCGTGAAGTGCATGGGCAAGCTTAGCGAAAGGGAAGGGCAGTGTGACAGAGTGCTGACACTACAGTTGAGTATGCGCTCTGACTGCCATACTTACAAGCCTGGCTCTTTGGGGTCACTACAGTTGAGTATGCGCTCTGACTGCCATACTTACAAGCCTGGCTCTTTGGGGTCACTACAGTTGAGTATGCGCTCTGACTGCCATGCCAACAGGCCTGGCTCTTTGGCGTTGGGGTTCATGACCGGGTGGGGTCACTGCTCTCTCCCTTCACTACACAGTAAACAAAGCCTTACAGTGGTGTGGTCGTAGTCATACATACTTGGCCTCTCAGCACACTGTAGTGGACTAGGGAGCAGATATGACCCTGTGGCACACCACTGTAAGACTTTGTGTACTGATGTGGCCCTGTGGTCTGGTTACTGCCAAATGTTTTTGATGGATGGATAGATAGATAGATAGATAGATAGATAGATAGATAGAGATAAATAGATCATAAATCATAGATAGTTAGATAGATAGAGATAAATAGACCATAGAAAGATATATATATATATATATATATATAGACTATTTTCTTGTGACCAAGCTTACTTTCAGTTGAACTGAGTAAGGAGTAAGGCAGGGATCCCACTGGCCAGCGGCAAGCGTAACGCAACGCTCAGACCATAATAAGTTCTATCTCGTTCCACAAACGGTTTGCTTTAACTATATGACCACACTACGGCATGTATGTGAGCAGACTGCTGAAACTGAAAGCCTTGGTGTACTGCCCATGTAGACTGCTTGATGTACTGCCCATGTAGACTGCTTGATGTACTGCCCATCTAGACTGCTTGATGTACTGCCCATGTATGGCCAGACTGCTTGGTGTACTGCCCATGTATGGTCAGACTGCTTGGTGTACTGCCCATGTATGGTCAGACTGCTTGGTGTACTGCCCATGTATGGTCAGACTGCTTGGTGTACTGCCCATGTATGGCCAGACTACTTGGTGTACTGGAACTTACCGTCTCCGACCACACTGGGGCTCTTGGAGCTGTTAGGGGTCCGCAGCACCTCGTTACTGTACATCAGGTAGCTGTCATACTCGTCACCCGCCTCCGCGTCCACGATGGGGATGTCAGGGATGATGGGAACTAGTCGGGGAGAGAGGGAGAGAGAGAGAGAGAGAGAGAGAAAGGGAGAGAGGGAGAGAGAGAGAGAGAGAGGGAGAGAGAGAGAGAGAAAGGGAGAGAGGGAGAGAGAAAGGGAGAGAGAGGGGTGTGTTATTTTCATGTTATGATTTTTTTCTCTATTTTTGTATTGTACTGTATGTGCTTTGGCAACACAGTTTCTGTTTGAATGGCCATGCAAATAAAGTCTATATAATTGAATCAAATTGAATTGAGAGAGAGAACAAGAGAGATGAAGGATCAATTGCAAGATATTATACATTTAACTTTTTCCTGAAAGGAGCTTGAGCTTTTTCATAAAGTGCACATTCAACTTCGAATTGCATCCCTCTATTTGTAAAATGTGCTGTAGCAGTGAACAACAGCTCTTTTTCTGGTACTCACTAGACATGGGTCTGCTGGGCTGCGATGCCAGGTTGATGGTGGCGTCGCGGAACGGTCCCCAACCAATGCTGTTCTTGGCCCGCACCTTGTAGAGGTACGTCTGGTGGGGCTGCAGGTTCTCGATCAGCAACATGCGTTTCTTTGCGTTGTCAATTTTCACCTTCTTGTCCGTGCCTATGGGCTCTGCATAGAGCAGGGAGGAGAGCAAGCCTGTGTCAAGACCTGAGTCTAGTGCTATCACAGCAAGCGATGCCAAGCCAAGTGCCCTAGGTAATACTTACTGCTGAAACTTGGCAGCGCCACACTGGTAGAATAGAAGTGTGAAATAACTCTTTGGTAACACTTTATAATAACTACACACAATTCATCATTTATTAAGCCTTTGTTACTTATTAGTTAATGGTTTGTTCATCATTAGTAATTTATTGTTCATACATAATTTATCATCAGTAAAACATTTGTTCACACAGTTATAGATGGTTTGTTCATAGTAAATAAGCCTATATCTAAAATATGTTTGTACATTATTGTTAATACTTAAAAAATTATGCAATAGTATTTTGTTGATGAAGTAATATTTCCATTATTTAACAGTTGTTACATACACATGCACTAATAATTAGTTAGGGTGAGGATACATATTTTATAAACCACTTCTTAATACTAAGTCATAATTAACTCAGGAGTTACAAGTGGTTAGTTAATGATAATTTGTGAGCTCATCTAAAGTGAGTACATTTTATGCCTTGCAACACATTTACAAATTAATTAACATAGGAACAATGCTTTACAAATGATGAACAAAGCATTTTGTAATAGTTTGCAACTGGTTTATAATAGGAAAATGATTTCATTTATAAGTGGTTGTTTCATTAGTTATTAAGTATAAATCATTTACTTACAAACTTATTTTTTGGATAGGCTTATTTACTATGAACAAACCATTTATAACTGTGTGAACAAATGCTTTACTGATGATAAATTATGTATGAACAAGAAATAACTAATGATGAACAAACTATTAACTAATAAGTAACAAAGGCTTAATAAATGATTAATTGTGTGTAGTTATTATAAAGTGTTACCAACTCTTTTTGTACGGTGTTTATAAGACTGACAGCATGTATTATCAAAACAAGATCCTTGTCCTTTCTGTGATTATGAAGAATGATGATCAAGACTATCAAGACTTTTATTTAGATCTCAATCTGAATATATATAAAATATATATATAATAATATAATTTTTGTTGTAATAAATAGGAATGACCATGGCGTCATTGACTTCATTAAAACAGATACCTGACTATTCCCTTCAAAGGGCACTATAACTGCTAGCTAATAAGTGATCAGTAAACCTACAGATCTATAGGATCCCATATAGTGGACGTATAGACGTATAGCCATAGTGAGAGGGGCCTTACTGCTGTCCTCGTCGATGGGCGTGTAGATGACCTCGTAGTCTGTGATGATGCCGTTGGGCTCCGCGGGCTCAGCCCAGCTCACTTGAGTGACCGTGGGGCTGAGGACGTTGAAGGCCAGGCGACCCGGCTCACTGGGCACTGGACGAGAGAACGGGCCGGCGCCAGAGCAGAACACGAGGACGAGGAGAGACGAGAAGATACAGAGAGGAACGGGGGGAAGGTAGAGAGAGATAGATAGATAGATAGATAGATAGATAGATAGATAGATGGGAGGGAGAGAGAGAGGGGGGAGAGGGGGAGAGAGAGTGAAAGAGAGAGAGGGGGAGAGAGAGTGAGTATAAGAGGGAGGAAGTTTGCATACTAAAACTGACCCCAAAAAGGACACATGTGCTGACAACGACTCTATTCTCTGAGGGAATAAGAGAACTCCATATGCACTGAGTCTTCTCTCCTAATGCTAAACTTCCTTTTGCTGCAGCGGCTCTAAGTAGGTCATACTTACAGTACACTTCATATTAGGAGTACAATATGTTTACCCAAGGACAGGTATACAGCTTGTACTCTACTTGATATAGCCACAGCCTCTATATTAGAAAAGCATGAATCATTGTTTTTAAATACATCAGAAAACCTTTTTCTAAAAGCATGTTTCAAGATCAAGAATTGAGAATAAGTCGTCCTTAAAGTGTTACTTTGTTTTGACAGAGAGAATCCTTCCCGTTTACCGGTACTTCTCTCTCTCGAAAGTTGACTTTGGAAAGAGAGGCCTATCAATGCACTACTCTTTTTCCCCAGACTCCTGAGCATGTCCAGTGGCTCTTTCTCCCCAGACTCCTGAGCATGTCCAGTGGCTCTTTCTCCCCAGACTCCTGAGCATGCCCAGTGGCTGAGAGGGAGTTAAGTCATTTAGAGACGAATGACCACGTCGCAGGAAGTGCATCATAACAAAGGGACACCAGACCCTCTTGTAACAGCTGTACTCAATGATACTGCAGACTCTTAAAAGTAGTTAGAAAATAAGGCAGAAAAACGACAAGTTTCCTCATGCTGCTTCCTTATGTTGGAATGTGCAAAAATGTACAAACAATCAAGAGGATGCCTTCTTGTATGTGATTTCTGCAACAGTGATACTGCAAACGTGTTCATAGCCTATTGTTGATTTTTATGCTGTAGTGTAAAGCATGTCACACAGTAGCCTAGCCTACAGAAAACACTTAATTGATGTGATATTATGATAACTTAAATGTACGCCTACAATGGTTTATAACACATCATAGTCATTTATTTAGTCAGTCATCATGTTCATGTTAATGAATAGGAAGGACATCTAAACGATAGCCATAAACCAAAATTTCGCGCAATATTTGCCGTGAGTCCCTATGCGTGAGTCACGAGCTCCTCCCAGCTGACTCTGGCAGATCACGTGGACAGTCAGTCGCGATCGATTATTTAATAAATAAATGTGAATTACGAATAATAATAAAAAGCTTCTATCCAATGTGACTATTTTTTCCATGAACTGTATAAGAAAACACATTTTTCCCGCTGTATTCTCTATAAAGAGTAAAGTAAATTATGTACTTATTTCCGGAATTGACGTCACTTCCTGGACTCGTCTGAGGCTGGTCTAATGGGTCTGAGGTCTCTCAATGACTTAACCTCTACTGGCCCAGTGGCTCTTTGACTCCTGAGCATGCCCAGTGGCTCTTTGACTCCTGAGCATGCCCAGTGGCTCTTTCTTTCTCCCCAGACATCTGAGCATGCCCAGTGGCTCTTTGACTCCTGAGCATGCCCAGTGGCTCTTTGACTCCTGAGCATGCCTAATGCCTCACCATCCTCCAGGGTCTGACAGGGCACCATGTCGCTGTAGCTTCCCTCTCCCATGGCGTTGTAGCTGCGCACCCGCATCTCGTAGTCGCAGTACGGGTACAGGTTGGTCAGCTCAGCCTGGGGCGACTTCACATCGGTCACCTGACCATCCTCTTCCGGGTCTCCGTAGATCCAGTGTTTCACCTGAGAGAGGATGGAGTTGAATTCTGAATTAAGTTATTTCAGTATTTCATTTTCACCTAAAGAAAGGTTTCCTGACACACACACACACACACAGAGAGAGATCAGACACAGGTCTGGTCAAGATGAGCGCTGAGCTGCATGTGTGAGGTGGTGTTGGACTTGCCTTGTAGCCGAGGGCCCCAGGCACTGGGTTCCAGTTGAGGCGGATGTTCCGGGGGCCGGTGGCGTTGGCCTTGATGTTGGTGGGCACTCCTGGAGATGTCTGCTGGTTTATGAAGCCCATATTCTGCAGCGGGATCATGTCCTGGGTTTTCATATCGCCACCTGGCACACACACACACACACACACACACACACACACACACACATTACAACATAGGTGAGGATAATCAAGCCACACTTCACAAATCAATACTGATGATCCAGTTTTACACACACATTACATCTTAACATGGACAGATCAGATATGCCTTGGTTCTGAAGGGGGCAGCCATATCTTACAACACTGATGTCTGTTGGTGGGTCTCTGTAGATGTGTATCTGTATATCGGGGCATGCGTGTGTGTGTGTATGAGTGTGTGTGTGCATGTACGTATGTTACCATCCCCTCACCAGGGTCAGTGACATTGTCCAGTGTGGTCTTCCTATCTCCAACGAGCATCTGTGTGTGCATATGTGTGTGTATGTGTGTGTGTGTGTGTGTGTGTGTGTGTGTGTGTGTGTGTCCATCCCCTCACCAGGGTCAGTGACGTTGACCAGTGTGGTCTTCCTCTCTCCCACGGCGGTGTTGGGGCCCGGCTCAAACAGCTCCAGCTGGAAGGTCTCTGGGTTGATGGGCCCTGGATGGGAGCGTGCGTCGATCACAACGTTCTTCTCGCTCTCGCCTGGGCCAAACTTCAGCGGGCCAGACACCTCAAAGCGAGACGCCTTTCGGGTCCGCCAGTGCACGGTGGCCGGGCCCTCCAGGTTCCGGGTCCGGACCACGGGAATGTTGTAGACAGGGTCAGAGGTCGTGAAGGTCTGGGTGCCCTTCTTAAACATCATCACACTGGGCTCTGAGAGACGACAAAAAATAGAACTTTACTTCCTAAAACCGAACACCACTTTATCACAGGATCAAACGTTGTCATGAGATCTGGGTGAATCATTCAGTGATCAGTGAGTGTTTACTTTAAAGCTACAAAACTCTTATCCTACGCAGTCTTGTGGGGCTTTGAATGAAATTAAAGGTTCAAGCTCAATTCACTTTTAGAAAGCACATTCATTCAATCATCCATCTCTCCCACCTACATTTAAAGCCTACTGGGCTTGTCTGTGTCAGTGATGATGTGCCTACCAGGCTTGTCTGTGTCAGTGATGATGTGCCTACCAGGCTTGTCTGTGTCAGTGATGATGTGCCTACCAGGCTTGTCTGTGCCTACTGGGCTTGTCTGTGTCAGTGATGATGTGCCTACCAGGCTTGTCTGTGCCTACTGGGCTTGTCTGTGTCAGTGATGATGTGCCTACCAGGCTTGTCTGCGATGGTGATGGTGGTGCGTGGGTATCGGCCCAGCTTGGCTCCCTGGCGCGGGTTGCTCAGGTCCATGACAAACTGTTTGACCTGCCGGTCATCCAGCAGACCGTCGGCCTCGCCCAGTTCCAGCAGCTTTACGGGAACCATTTTCTGAGTCTCGCCCGGCTGATAAGTCAGATCACCCTCCACGGTCATATAGTCCTGAGGAAACAGCAGATATTATCATTACACGTAGTCCTGACAACTCAACACATTATCTTTTAACAGTTTCTAGTGAGAGAAAGTAGAATAGAACATTATGTCCAATATTCCAATATGTGGTTTAATGTTTTCTCATTTTCTCATTTCTCATTAGTGGTCACTTTGAGACTAAAAGTATGATTCTGTGTGTGGCTGTATTTAGAGATAAGCGGGAATATTATGACTTTGCAGTGTTTCACTGTTCTGCATGGCTGCGTCAGTAGCTACAGTATCTGCTCCGGATTGCCAGGTTGCTACTAATCAGAGTCTGATTCAGTGTAGTCCACGTGAGATGGGATGACCAACGCCATCTCCAGTCAGCCTGGAAGGATACTTAAACCATAACTATTTCCTTGTCTAGTTAGAGCAGCTGATAGATGTTTAGGTGAAGTCATGCTGTCTCTCCCTTGATGAGCATCATTGTAAATAAACTCTGTTCCTGATTTTTCATACTATTGGTCTGACTGGGTCTCTATTCATCAGCGGTATCAAAATGACCATCACTGGTCACAAGGAAACAGCACATTATCACAAATGTTAAAGTTTTATATAAAACATACTGTTACAGAGCTTAAAAAAAATAAATACATTTGAGGAGCAGAAAGAAATGACATAGGTGAGGCTAAATTGGTGTCGAAAATAAACTCCCCTGCGGTAAAACCTGTTAACCTCTGACCTCTGCTGATGTTTGGCCCACCCACCCACACCCACACACACACACACACACACACACACACACACACACACACACACCTTCTTGTCCTTGGCGGTGAGGTCACGGGAGCGGTAGGTGACCTGTGTGCGTCCGTCTTCAATGATCTCCCGGCTGATGGGGATGTTAGCCACGCCTTCTTGGCGGCTGTATGTGTATGCAGGCTGCAGGAATGTCAGGATGCTCTTGGCTAGAAGAGGAAAACACACACACACACACACAATATTATTATTATTATTATTTTATTTAAGTTCCCTATATAGTTCAAGCATTCCCAAACTAACATGGCTATGGCATAGTGAGTGTGTGAGTGAGTGAGTGAGTGAGTTATCTGACCGTGCTCCTTGACGACGGTGATGTTGACGAATTTGCGGCCGAGCTTGGCAATGCCGAGGGGCACATCGAGAGCCTCCACCTGCAGCTGTTTCTTCTCCTCATCCTCGTCTTTGATGAAGAGTGGCACACGCACGTCCACAGACTCCACACCTTCCTGTAGCTCCACTGCCCCCGTAGCCTCTACACACACACACACACACACATATTATGAGGTATGAGGTACAATATGTGTATGTTCTGCAATATGTGTAGAGGGCTCACACAGTTTGAAGTCGACAAACAGTGTTTTTGAAGAGTATGAAAAACTGTTTCCCTGCACATTCAGCCAATGAAATGGTTAGCGATGAATGCTAAAAATGCTAAGAACGCTAGTAATGCTAACCATAGTAGAACTGCCAGTTGAAACCAGTAGAAAACCCCAGTAGAACACCAGTAGAACACCATTTGAAAACCAATAGCAAACCATCTAGAAACCAATAGACATTCCAACAGGTTCTAGGGATATTGGAACACTTTTCTACTGGTGTGTAACTGCTTTCTACTGGGAAGTGTTGGCCTGAGCGCCAATAGCCTTAAAGCTACGCCTGGTGGCTTTTGTTATTGGACTTTACAGCAATCATGTGTGCACCTGTGTGTAATGCAAGTCACTGTGCGTGAGTCGAGACCAGTTTCCCCTCATCCCTACCCACCTCGTTCCCCTCATCCCTACCCACCTCGGTCTGTTGCCACGGTGTAGTAGCCCGGGACGACCTTCATGTTGCTGAAGGTACTGGCCTGCACCTGCTTGTTGGTCAGCTTGACGATGTCGGGGTAGGCGGAGCGAGGAGCAGCAAGAACCGTGTCCACGATGGTGTTGTTCTGCCTACAGAACACAGAACCCGGGGCCAGGAACAGTACATACATTAAGCACATACATTAACATTCTCTTAATATGATGTTGTTCTGCCTACAGAACACAGGGGACATGCCAGGAACATACATTAAGACGCATGCATTAACATTATGCATTTTCAGGGTGATTATTATACATTTGTGATTAATATGGCTGTCATCTTTACCTTTTGCCAGCATTTCTCTGGGTCCTAAAAAGAAAAAAAAGATATACCACTTTGAAACATAACGGATATTTCAGGTTTTTAAAAGCAACTCTGGCTACTTTCCTGGATTTTTACATAAAGAGGTCATCTGTCCTCACCTGAAGGCAGTGCCGGTCACTTTATGAGACCCAGGAATCTGCTTGTACACTTCATTCAGCTGCAATTCAGAAGGAAAATGACTAATGACTTAAAGCACAATACAATAGACAGGAGCCTATTACAAAAAAGACAGAGCTGAATCAAAGATGGGTTTTTATGATCGTTATCACACACACACACACACACACACACACACACACACAAACACATACACACACACACACACACACACACTCACACGCACACACAAACACAAACCCAGACACACACACACACACACACACAGAGCAAAACACACACACACTCAGAGCAAAACACACACACACACACTCAGAGCAAAACACACACACACACACACACACACACACACACACACACACACACACACTCACACGCACACACAAACACAAACCCAGACACACACACACACACACACACACACACAGAGCAAAACACACACACACTCAGAGCAAAACACACACACACACACACACACACACACACACACACACACACACACACACACACACACACACTCAGAGCAAAACACACACACACACACACACTCACGTTATCCTCCACCTCGTGGCGGAGGGCCTCAGCGTCACGACTCTCTGGGCGAGACAGACTCTCGGAGAAGAGTCGCTGCAGCCGCAGCGAGAGAGGGAACTGGACTGGAGAAAGAGGAGGAACACGTAACATAAGAGAGAGAACTGGACTGGAGGAGGAGGAGGAGGAGGAGGAGGAGGAGGAGGAACATAAGAGAGAGAGAACTGGACTGGAGGAGGAGGAGGAACACGTAACATAAAATGCCTAAGCACTATAAATAAGCCACAGGTCATGTACAATGGGTACAATGGAGGAAGCAGGAAGAGTGAGAAGAGTAAGAATTAGAGGAGGCTGAAGAATAGGACGTGGAGATGAAGAAGTAGGAGGAAGAGGAGGAGGAAGAGGACGCGGAGGTGAAGAAGTGAGAGGGAGAGGATGACAAGGACAAGGAGGTGAAGTTAGAGGAAGAGGACAAGGAGGAGCAAGAGGAGGATGGAAGGAGGGGGAAGAGGAAGAAATAGCCCTTTTACAGGCAAAAAAATATATTGTCATGTCAGGCCTGGATACAGCATTCCAGAATATATTTTTCCCGGTGCCTTGGACTAGGACATTGCATGTGATGTAGACAGAATTTTGAGAGAGACGATGTAGACTGATTTGTTTTGTCTAAGTGAAAATGTGTGTAAATAAACACTACATGTAATACTTGAAGTTTGGATCCCTGTATGTTTACAGAACTATGACAAAAGTATGACCTCAAACTAACATAGTCTACCTCGTGCACAGAGAAAGCAAAAGCCAGATGTGTTTTTTATTCAGACCATCAGTGTGTAGTTGGCACATTGTGTGCTTACTATTGTGATGGCTTGTGTTTACTGTTTGTTACGAAAACACAATTTTTACGAAGGTGTGAAGAGTTAAGTAAGGTGTGTTAGCTTTTGCAAGAGAACTACAATGTTTTCCAATTTGTGTGTAGAGTTTTGCAAAAAAAAGCCATAGTTACAAAAAATGTGCTTAAGCATTCAGAAAAAACTGTAACATTGTGCAAAAGGACTTTGGACCCAGAGAAATGCATTACGACATAATGTAAATATGTTAATGAGGACCTTGTAGACCTTAGGGACCGTTCGTTATTTATAAACGGGGTCACCGGAGGAAAATAGGGGAGGGTCATGTCTTTTTATTCTTTGTTGAGGGGAGGGTCACCTAACTTTTTTTTGTCTAGGAGGGGGGGTCACCCATCTTTTGTATTAATGAAAACAGCAAAAAATCAAAGTGGCTTGTTTGATTGTTGATTTCTGTCGCCATATAACATTCTCTTTCGTTCCATAGCTCTGTCAACATTGAACAATGAAAATAAGGGAGATTTCCCGGGTTTCTCACGCAAAATACGGAAAATGTCAACATCCGTCCCCATTAACGTTGGAAGGGTTGGAGCAACAAAGTAGCCTAGGCCTGCTTTATTCACGCCTAACAGCCTATATCCATTTGGTCAACTTTATCCAGCCCTAAAAAAGCTACATTTAACTTTGGTTTACTTGTAGTTTACCGTGTAGCCTAGCCTAACTTTAAACAGTGTGCATGCTTATAAAGCATACTTGTGCTTCATTCATCCACACATCCAGCTCCTGACGTGTTGACAAGCATATCTACGAATTGACCTTGTTCCTGCCCATCTCTAGCTTTGCTGTCTCCATCCTTTCTGTTTTTGTTGTTTGCAAAAAAATATATAGTAGGCCCTATTTATTGGTAACCAGCAACAAGTGCAATTTGTTCTGCCAACAAAAATGGCAGAACCTGTCCTGCCAACAAAAATGTGTTACGTTCCAAGTAGCAGTGCATAATTCTGCTTCATAAAGTTGAACAAATACATTGGTCATATAAATAGCCAGTTTATGGTCTACAGTGTAGAGTTGGTAAGTTATGGTAGGCCAACTTGGAGTGAATTTACAGGGGGATTTCTTTGGCTCTCAGCCTGGCAGGTGCGCACGTAGACATAGCCTACAGCCGAACACAGCAAGCGCCAATGAATCGTGCTCTCACGACAACCACGTCGTTAACTTAAATAGGCCTACTGTAGGTTAACATCACTCTGAGTTCGCATTCAAGCAAGCAAAACGATGATTTGAATACATTTGTTTCACTGGAAGGGCAAGGGGTAACAACAGGACAACACAGAGACAGGCCAGAATGCAGGACTAATGTTATGAGAGTATTACAGTAATATGGGATATTCTACGGGATAATATTAAAACGGCAAGACAGCGGGGAAAAGTTAAAATGATAGGCCTAAACCCGGAAAAACTTGGCATGTTAGGTATTTTTCGGTCCCTGTGATTATTTGTGAAATTGTGCAAACGGCCTTTTCAAATCATTTGAGAAGGTAGGAGTGTAGCAAGCTCCCAAATTGACGCTCGTCTGAGAAATTGAGTTTTGGATAATGTTCAGCTTCGGCAGCTTTACAATGACTGAGGAAGCCTAGAGACGGGTCCATAGCAACAAGTTAATGTGTTGAATTTGTTATTACCCAGTGTGCTTTGTTGAATGGTCTCAATGTTTTATTGTTTTATTTCATGTGAATACTTACTAGAGGAGTAACTTATTTCAAGTAGGCTAATGCAGTTGCAAGATGGTGTGCATTTAGTTTCCATGCTTATTGTGTTTCCACAACAATGTTAGTGAGTAAATCTACTGAAATGGCCACCATCTTGGTGAAGTGTGATGTGTAAGATCAGAAAGCAGAGGGTGAGTTTAGAACGATAGCCTACGTCGATGTGTCTTAGCGCTTTATAGCGTGGGCGGAAGGTATCGACAATTGGCCGGGGAGGGTCATGTCTTTTTGCGGAAGGTATCGACAATTGGCCGGGGAGTAATGTGTTTTTTGAAAATGCTGCTGGAGGGTCGTTGAAAAGTTTCTTGCAGGCAGGGGAGGGTCATGCAACTTTTGATTGAAGCACTCA
>NC_055959.1:38494178-38574178 GCF_018492685.1 Alosa sapidissima | reverse complement strand
TGTGGGCAATGGGAGTTCTAGGAGAGTAGGAGTGGAAGAATGAGCGCTATGCTTTGCAATGCTTTCTGGGAATTGTTTTTTTCATACATCCTCTCTCACACACTCACCCAGCTCTTCCCCCATATTCTTCAGGTTGTCCAGATCGTCGGACATGGAGTTGGAGAAGTCCATGAGAATGTAGAGGTCCAGGGGTCCCTGCACTGGCTCAAACACCTCAAACAGCACCTCACGCTCCTCTCCGGGCAGCAGGGTCATAGTCATCCTCTGGGGGGCCACCTGGGCCGAGCTGACGGACATTCGGATGGCCTCGTGCTACAGGGGAAGAGGAACACTGGGTAATTAGAACACAGGGGAAGTGGAACACTGGGTAATTAGAACACAGGGGAAGAGGAACACTGTGTTTAGAACACAAGGGAAGTGGAACACTGGGTAATTAGAACACAGGGAAAGTGGAACACTGGGTTTAGAACACAGGCCAAGTGGAACACTGGGTAATTAGAACACAGGGGAAGTGGAACACTGGGTAATTAGAACACAGGGGAAGTGGAACACTGGGTTTAGAACACAGGCCAAGTGGAACACTGGGTAATTAGAACACAGGTCAAGTGGAACACTGGGTAATTAGAACACAGGGGAAGTGGAACACTGGGTAATTAGAACACAGGGGAAGTGGAACACTGGGTGTAGAACACAGGGGAAGAGGAACACTGGGTTTAGAACACAGGCCAAGTGGAACACTGGGTAATTAGAACACAGGTCAAGTGGAACACTGGGTAATTAGAACACAGGGGAAGAGGAACACTGGGTAATTAGAACACAGGGGAAGAGGAACACTGGGTAATTAGAACACAGGGGAAGAGGAACACTGGGTAATTAGAACACAGGCCAAGTGGAACACTGGGTAATTAGAACACAGGGGAAGTGGAACACACCGTTTTTTTCATACTGACAGTACTCGGTGACCTCAAGAAACAGGCATCTATGTGAAAAATTGCCACAGTTTTCCTGTAAGGTCTGCCCACACCACTAACGATTACTATAAGACAACTGTAACAATAAGATCATAAAACTCCACAAGATTAGTAGAGGGTGAGGGCTGGGCTTAGATGGGTAGATTTTAGATTTAATTAGTAGACATTTGTAGTACTGGAACACCGATCTAAGACAATCTTTATCTGATCATTTCATATTAGATTCAGACTTTCAGTATTTACCTCATCTATGGACATGGAGCTTTCTACAGTCATTATCGTTTGACACTTCAGATCTTTCAGATGTTTTTCCAGGTCACATCGGGCAGCGGCAAAGTCCTAGGCACACACACACACACACAGCACACACACAGCACACACACAACACACACACACACACACACACACACACACACACACACACACACACACACACACACACACACACACACACACACCGCACAACACATACAATTAGTGCTAATTTTTAGACAAGTGAAAACTGATCCAAACATGTTAGTCCAAAAGACTTAGATATTACTACACAGTTTCTACATGTGTCAGCATGGCTATGACTGCACCCTGAAGTATGTGGTCAAAAGTACAGGAAGCAAAACGTTGTGAGCAAGTGTGTACACACACACACACAAACACACACGCAGAACACACACACACACACACTCTCACCTCATCTGCGCAGTATCCACAACCCTTTCCTGCTTGGAGGCACATGGAGCAGTTCTTATTGTTGGCGCTCATACAGTGGTTCACTGCAGATAACAGAGCAAAAGACACACACACACACACACACACACACATATACATTAAGGATGGTTGTCTCTTGGCTTTGAAATGTTTTGTGGCTAATGTCAAGTGTGCACCTGTTCATACGGTACATGCAAACACAAAACACAAAACACACACACAGGCTGATGTGATGTAGTATGTGTGTGTGTGTGTGTGTGTTTCTGTGATGGTGTTTCTTACCTCCGTCTGCTGGACTTGTTGACCAGAGGGCAAGAGTGAGGAGCCCCATCACGAGACCCACTGCCCATCTGCCCATCTCTACCTGTGACACACACACACACACACACACACACACACACACACGTACGTACACACACACACACACGTACGTACGTACACACACGTACACACACACACACACACACACACACACACACACACACACACACGTACGTACGCACACACACACACACACACACACACACACACACACAAACACACAGAGATATAGAGAGAGAGAAAGCGAAAAAGAGATTCAAACTTCAGCTTAAAATGCTGAAACAGAAACTTTCATGGGAGGACTGTGGGACCGTATAAAGGAGTGGGTCAGTGTGCTTCTGGACCTGGGCAGGTGTGATCGGCGTTGCTCAGAGACACAGATCACTCATAAAGGAGCCCCTGAGCCTGTGTGTGTGTGTGTGTGTGTGTGTGTGTCACAGCTGGGTTGCGAACATGGTATTACACACTAACAGGGCAATATAGCTTACTTAAACTTCCACACCCTTTCTTAAACTCCCACACTCTCATCCTCTGGCGGTCGTGAGAAATTTGTTAAAGTAGTATTTAGGGCTGTCAAAATAACTGATTAATTTTGATTAATTAATTGGAGAAAAAATAACTGATTAAAAAAAATAACGTAGATTAATCGATTCTGTATGACCTTTGACCGAGCCGTTGTAGTCAGTAACCATTAGACTGTAAAATGAAGGAGAGAGAAGAAAATGTGCTGCCTAGATCATTGATTGGAACATTTACTTTTCAAAAACGGCTTGATGCTGTTGATAAAAATAAAGTGTTGATTAAAATAAAGTCCTCTGCAATGTATGTGATAAAAAAAAACTTCTTGACAAAGCACTTTTAAATGTATTTCCTCAGCATATTAGGTCATTTCATAGATTATTATGGCCATTATTAAAATAATAATAAAAGAGTTTTTGAACTTTAATGTCACTAATGCTGATTATTCAATGATTCATTTGAGTTTAAATATTTAAAATACTTTTACAGCAAAAATCATATATGTGATTAATTTAGATTAATTAATCACAGAGTATGTAATTAATTCGATTATTTTATTTAATCGGTTGACAGCCCTAGTAGGCCTAGTATTGCTATGCTACAGTCTTCTTTGCTATGTATATTTGTAAAAGTAGTATTGCTACAGTATGCTATACGGTCTCCTATGCTATGTAACTTGCATGTTAATCATCAGTATAATAATAATAATAATAATAATAATAATAATAATAATAATGTTAATCATCAGTTGTAAGTCGCTTTGGGTAAAAGTGTCAGCTAAATCAATACATGTAAATATAACATATTCATTTTTGTAGAATTAATTTACCAACAGTTAATTTTTTATTATTTTTATTAGCCCATAAAAATAGATAACCAGGTCACTGGGAGTATAAAGTTAAAGGGGTACTTGGCAACTATTTCAACGTAATAATCGCGTTTAGAAATCATTTGGAAAACCAACCTTGCAACATTGAGACTACCGTCCCGGAAAGAGAACTGAGAAACGTTTTAAATCGTGTTTCTTACCTTGTAACATCCACATTGTCTGCCGAACTTATGCTAACCGTTTTGCTAGCTTGTAAACAAATCCATGTGCTTTATCATTACCTTTTTCCACAGTTTGAAATAGCATTATGCACAATTTCTCCAGCAGAGGGGGAAATCCTGCCAAGTTTCCCTTTAATTGGGAGTGCATAAAGCAAATATGCAGACTCATAAAGTTTAATGAAATGCCTTTGGCTGAGGAGGTGCTTTGACTACACCTACAGGCCTGGTTCTATGGTGAGGTGCTTACACAGTTCAGGTAAGATTTTTTGAGGCAATGGCTGTGGTGGCCTCTCTCTGACACCTTTACTATAAAGCATCTGCGTGGTGTGATGCAACTTCCACTTTCAATGCTGCTCACTTGGACATAAATCACTCTGAACATTTCATATTACACTAATACAGGGTTGGTTCTCCCTATAGGCGTACACTACGCAAGTTAATGAAGGCCCCCTCCCCGTCTTCCCTTGGTCAAGCTAGTGACAAACAGGTATACAGTTATTGTGACAGTGTCTCATACGTTACAGTTTTTTTCAATTACTTACACACTAAATTTTTGCTTGTCACACAATTCTCTAAACATGTCTTTCAAACACCATAACCTCACATCTAATCTGCAAAATCATACACTAATTCTCAGTGTTTGACTCAGTTTTCAATTTCCTAACACACATTTTGCAAAACAGCACACACAATTCTCCATCTAACACACAGAAATCTAACAGGAAGTAACACCATCCGATCATTGACTTAGTATAGGCCTATGAATAGATATACTCTAGACCCTTTCAATCTGATCCTAGAAGATTTACGAATGAAATGTTCAGAACCAATGCAGATTCTTTGAAATGAAAATATATTGGACTGTTCTACAAAAAGTGGACTTTACGTAAAAGTTGCCTTTGTCCCCAAGTGTGTTGTTTTCTGTGCCTCCGGAAATGCCTTGGGAACGCACACTATAGGCCTATGAATATACACGGCCAACTGGGAGCACTGAGGTGTCCGATGATACTGTAAAAAAATGGTTACATTTTGGCGCTCAGAGTTCAGGTAGGAGGGCCCCTTAGCAGGATGTTGCTTAGAGCCCCATGGGGGTCTTAACCGGCACAGTATTCATATGTCAGCTCTTAATATTTATTTTTTATCAGAACTATTGTTGGAAATCTTCTAAGATATAAACTGATACTTGTTAGCATATTTTCAAAACATGAAAATGGTGATGAATATCAAGGGGGTTGAAACTTGGGAACCTACTGCATTCTCTAATGGAGGAAGACTCATGTGTGAGTGTATGTGTTTGTGGGATGAGACTGTGTTCACATGGGACAGATCCCAGATTGCCGATGTCTACAGAAGATGTCTGCAGAATATGCAAGACTCTGCAAGAGCAGGAGCCCTGGAGCCATCTGATATCCTCTTTCTAATGGCATGCCCCAACAGAGGAGTTCTTCTTCAGAATGTCATGCCCAAACAGGTGCTGAAGAGAGTCTGACTGTGCTTCACTGGCCTGACGTACATTACAGACGCAGAACTCACACAAATCCAATTAAACACTGAAGAGAAAATGAGATGGACAATGTTCGATGTGATGTACGACCAAGATTGAACTGACATTATAATAAAGCCCATTTCTAAGTGTCCTAACCTTTAGTGATTAGTGATAGCCTCTCCAAATTCTATGTAACCTAACATCTCATTGGTGGACCTCTCTGTTTTGTTAGTGTCCTGATTTCACATTGGTGATAACCACTGATTTGTATTTTCTTAGTGTCCTATTATCTGATTGGAGGGCCTTTCTGAATTCTAGGTGTTCTGACTTCTGATTGGTGGATCTCTCTGATTTGTAAGTGTCTTTAACCTCTGATTGGTGGGCCAAGAACAGAGCCACTAAAATCTTAAAGGACTCCACCCATCCCAGAAACTGCCTGTTCAGTGTGTTGAAGTCAGGCAAGCGCTTCTGCAGTTTGATGGCCAAAACTGAGAAACTAAGAAAAAACAATTTCCCTCAGGCCATTAGACTCCTCAACATGGACATGCCAACTCTAATGAATACCATGGACTATCCCATTTTAATAACATTATTTATAATAATAATAATAATAATAATAATAATAATAATATTTTTTTTATTATTTTATTGAATTATTTATTATCAACTTCTGCTTTTAATCTAATCTGTTTTACTTAGATTCTTTCTACTTTACACAGTCAGGAAGCTAACCAGGCTTACATTTCACTGCTTGTTATGTACATGTGATGAATAAATCTCTCTGAGCTGAACTCTGAACTCTCTGGCTGGTATCTGAATGCAAAAGCAGGTGGGGAGGGGTCACTGGTGTAGGGTGGATCTGTGGAGTTTTGTTCATCAGACCCAACCCTGAGAGAAACCTGAGCCAACTGACCCTTCACACATGAACCCTCCCTCCACCTCCCTCCACCTCTCTCTGTCCCTCTCCCTCCACCTCTCTCTCTCCCTCTTTTTCTGGCAGTAGTGTGCTCTCCTTCATCTCCAAAACCCCGTATAGAAATCCCACCACCTGTAACACTCCTCACACATGAACTCTCTCCTCTCACATATGACATGTCAGGCATCTGCAGGTTTTCCTCCCCCACATGACATGTCAGGCATCTGCAGGTTTTCCTCCCCCACATGACATGTCAGGCATCTGCAGGTTTTCCTCCTTCCTGTAGAAATGTTCTCCCTTCATCTCTTTCTTCTATCCTTCTTTTTCTTCCTCCAAACATCAGATCTCCTCCCACATTCTCTTCCTCTTTCTCTTGTGTGAACATCAAATGATTTCACCCTCTATATCTCTCTCTCCCTCTTTCTCTCTCTCTTCCCTTATCTCTCTCTTTCTCTCTCTCCCTCCCTCCATTCCTCTCTCCCCCCTTCATCCCCTCTCTCTCTCTCTCTCTCTCTCTCTCTCTCTGGCAGCAGCGGTGGCCTTGTAACCTCTCCTGGAATCCGTCTCATATGAAGAGCAGATGTTCCCATCAGAGAATCAAGAGTCAACCAGCCTTTAGTCAGATGGTCCTATCAGGGAATCAACATTCAACCAGCCTTTACAGTCAGTGTCCATCCCAGTTAGAGTCCATTGCAGTGTGTGACAACGGAGTGGACGATGTACACGTCTTGATCAATAAAGTATCTATCTATCTATCTATCTATCTATCTATATATATCTATTTATCTATCTATCTATATCTATCTATCTATCTATCTATCTATCTATCTATATCTATATATCTATCTATATCTATTTATCTATCTATCTATCTATCTATCTATCTATCTATCTATCTATCTATATCTATCTATCTATCTATCTATCTATCTATCTATGTATCTATCTATCTATCTATCTATCTATCTATATATATTTATATCTATCTGTCTATCTATCTATCTATTTATCTATCTATCTATCTATGTATCTATCTATCTATCTATCTATCTATCTATCTATCTACTGTATCTATCTATCTACTGTATCTATCTATCTATCTATTGTATCTATCTATCTATCTATCTATCTATCTATCTATCTATCTATCTACTGTATCTATCTACTCTCAGATATCAACTGATCATCAATACAGTCTGGATGGTATTATACTAAAAAGTCCAATTAAAATACATAATATTATTTCCAATGTCTTAAAATCCTCATGTGATGTGTATAACATATGATGAGCCAGAAAGGCACATGATTGATCTGACGGCTGAGTTACAGTTTTTCTCAGTCGCTTTGGTGCTTTTCTCACATCACTATTAACATTTGCACAGCAGTTAGTGCAATTCTCAAAACAATTAGTGCAAACTGCAAAACCTAGTGGATGACCTGCAAAAGCACGTCACTTGCTCAAAATGGATAGTCCATTCCTCAAAAGCAGGTATTCGTGTCAATGAAACTGTCAGTGTCATCAAAATGAGAAGTCTTGACACCATCGTTTATGAACAAGATAGTCAAATGGCTTTGTCATGTTTTCATTATGACAGTTCTCTCAGGGCCAGATGTACTAACGCTTTTGCGCCCACTTCAGGCGTATTTGTTTCGCAATGTGCGTTTAAAATCATTGCGAGGTATGTACAAACAGGCCGCAATGATGTAAAAGCGCAAACTGCCTGTCACGGGAGCTGAAAAGGGCACATTGCGTTTGTCATGTCATGCATATGCATTCAAGGGAGGATCCAGGGGAAAGTGGGAGTTTAGCATAAAAAGATGGGAGGGGAAGAGTAAAGAGCGCCTAGTTATGTATTCCGCTGTATGTACAAAGACTGCTCCTGAAAGCGCACGTCTATTCTGCGCCTAAATACTTCCGCCTTGTAAAAGCAAGTGTTAATCCAAATTGCAGTTCAATGCTTCAATAAGAGAACCTTTCAAAGACAACAGAATCGCTATTTAGAGCACCAGTTTTTGTGGTGAAAGTATTTGTACTACCAAAAGCAACCTCAACTTTCGTTGGCCTTTCTAATGTCTTACTTTTACTTTCACTTTCACGTACTTCACTTGGACTTTCCTACTTGCTAGATTTGACCAATCTTCCATAGCCTACGTGCACAAGTAGTTTGAGTAGAACTAGATCTTCATTATCTCCCTGCTTGTTTGTCATCATATCATGGTATTATTTCATGATTGCATGATCGCTAAACGTTTGATTCTTTTTAATGTTGTCATCAGTTAACTTCATTCAACTGCGCTTGTAGGCTATGTAGGCGCTGCCATTCAGTTGTGGACGTTTGTAAATTGCGTTTATGGGCGGAGAAAGGCAGAGAAAGGTGCAGTTTACACTAAAGATTGAACGATTGATAAATACGACGGAAACTTGGGTCTGACAGCGTTCGCAATCTGCGATGTGTCCATGTCGCTGATAACGCTACGTTCGCAAATGTACGTACATCTGAAATAATACCATACATGATAAGATGTCAACAAGCAGGGAGATAATGAAGATCAGTAGTTCTACTCAAACTACTTGTGCACGTAGGCTATGGAAGATTGGTCAAATCTAGCAAGTAGGAAAGTTTAAGTGAATGACGTGAAAGTGAAAGTAAGACATGCGAAAGGCCAACGAAAGTTAAAGGAGAATTCCGGTGTGATATTGACCTAAAGTGTATTGAAACATGATACCGAGTGTGAACGTATGTCTCATAGCCCATCTCGGCTTGTCCCCTGCACTCCAAATCTGGCGCTAGTTAGCCGATGCTACCAACAGCTTTTTCAATAGTGGTGCTTCGGCATCGGGCTAGCCATGCAAATAAATCACTGTTTTACACCCATTTACGAGGCTCAATGTATCTCCACACTTCATTGGTAGACTTCCGAGGGCCCTGACATTTAAAACGAGACACTGAGAACTTTGAAAAAGCACTGGTAGTTTACTTACAAGACGATTTATACAGACAGTATCTTCACGAAGTTTAGCGTTTGCAGCCATCTTGAATTTAGTCACGATAAGTCCAGCGACGAGTAAGAATGAACAGGTATGATAAGGGATCAGATTCCAAAAATAATTCAGTGGAAATGCATGGATTCCAGTTTCTTCCAGTAGCAGCAACTGGAATCCATGCATTTCCACTGAATTATTTTTGGTTGAACTAATAGAATTTTAATTCTGATCTGAAAAAAGCACCAAAGCGACTGAGAAAAACTGTATCTTATCAGACGTTGCTCAGTGGTATTGCACAACCGTGTGCTTCAGGTCCCCACCCCCTCACTCAGGGCAGGGCAACACCCACTGTGATTGGCCTCTTACATCAGTCGGTTTCACACGTATAATTGCATTCCAGTGACAGATTTATGCAGGCCTAATAAACCAGCATTAAAACAGACTCACAGGCAGAGAAAGGGAAGGCACGTCGCCATTATTGAACAAACACAGAAGTGGTTTTTGGTGCTCACGCTCACCGTTATTATTCAACCTCCCCACAACGCCCACCTCACCTCTCCTCAGCATTCCCACTTCTGATATGTGAGTCACCATGTCGGAATTTCTCCGGTGGGTAGTAAAAGGGTTTGGGATGAGAGATTATGGGGAGGGGTAGTAAAAGGGTTTGGGATGAGAGATTATGGGGAGGGGTAGTAAAAGGGTTTGGGATGAGAGATTATGGGGAGGGGTAGTAAAAGGGTTTGGGATGAGAGATTATGGGGAGGGGTAGTAAAAGGGTTTGGGATGAGAGATTATGGGGAGGGGTAGTAAAAGGGTTTGGGATGAGAGATTATGGGTGTGGGTAGTAAAAGGGTTTGGGATGAGAGATTATGGGTGTGGGTAGTAAAAGGGTTTGGGATGAGAGATTATGGGTGTGGGTAGTAAAAGGGTTTGGGATGAGAGATTATGGGTGTGGGTAGTAAAAGGGTTTGGGATGAGAGATTATGGGTGTGGGTAGTAAAAGGGTTTGGGATGAGAGATTATGGGTGTGGGTAGTAAAAGGGTTTGGGATGAGAGATTATGGGTGTGGGTGGGGTGGTAGTAAAAGGGTTTGGGATGAGAGATTATGGGGAGGGGTAGTAAAAGGGTTTGGGATGAGAGATTATGGGTGTGGGTGGGGTGGTAGTAAAAGGGTTTGGGATGAGAGATTATGGGTGTGGGTGGGGTGGTAGTAAAAGGGTTTGGGATGAGAGATTATGCGGGGGGTGGGTGGGGGAAGGGGGGGGCTTGTGGTTTTTGCACAGAATCGTGAAACTGGAATCAGTAATGTGTCCCTGTCACAAACAGCCGTAAATCACCAAGCCTGTTAAGCAACGTACACAAACTCAGAACAGACCCTGGGACCTATCTCTTTACAAAATCAGCTTCTCACACTCGGCTAGAGTAGACAGATAACATCATATCACCAACACAACATAACAACCCAAAGAGCTCGGACATTTCATAACAACATAGCATAATATCTGGGAGAGTTAGACAACGACATAACGTCCGGGACAGATATTCATATGCTAACAACATAGCATAACCCCAAAAACAGATAGACAACTTCATATCATCACAACATAATCTGGAACTGATCATAGCATAACCTAGACAACATCATCACATCATGACATAATGCTCTGGGTAGCTGTTTCATCCTGCGCGGATCAGGCCCTAATCTGGGACACTTCCTGCAGACTAAGACCAAGACCTACACCATACCTGGGGCATGGCAGGATTTCCTACTAAAGCCTGATTTGCCTATACGAAGACTAATGACAAGACCACCATGTAATGTTAATGAAATTAAGCAATTACAGGTGGCATAACCATTGGTGACTCAAACGTTGCGCGACAAATTATTTCATCTTTTCAGGCAACAAGCGATGGGCGACGAGAGCCTCTGCGTCAATGTGAACAGAGCTTAACTTTAGCCAGCAGTTCCCAGGCTGCTTTAGCACCACCTCACCCCACCACACGGTCCCTACCTATATACCTCACCCCACCACACCCAACCTCACCCTCAAGAGACCCCACCTCACCCAACCTCACCCCCAAGGGTCCCTACCTATATACCTCACCCCACCACACCCCACCTCACCCCCAAGGGTCCCTACCTATATACCTCACCCCACCACACCCAACCTCACCCTCAAGAGACCCCACCTCACCCAACCTCACCCCCAAGGGTCCCTACCTATATACCTCACCCCACCACACCCAACCTCACCCCCAAGAGACCCCACCTCACTCCACCTCACTCCCAAGGGTCCCTACCTCACTCCACCTCACCCCACCTCACCCCACTACACCAGAGGCGGACAGAGTACACAGCTTCATTACTTGAGTAAAAGTACAGATACCCTTTGCTAAATTGTACTCAAGTACAAGTAAAAGTACAACAGTCAGTCTACTTAAGTAAAAGTACTGAAGTACTTGTTTTTAAAAGTACTTGAGTATCAAGAGTACAAGAGTAGCCTACATTTTCTAAATATTGCATTACTACTGACACAGTGCTTACATTTATGTACAGAAACATCCTACATGAATGAAATGTTAATGTTAATACCTTGGAGAATGTAAAAGGAATTGAAAGTAAAATCAAGTCATTTCCTCTTTTTACCATGTTCACAGGGATAGGCAGTATTTCTAATACATGTATTTAAAATACATATTTCAAATACAAAATACTATTTTGTAATTGAAACACTTGAAGCGAAAACTATCATTAACTTGTTCAGAAAATTGAAATAGTCTGGCGAGGTGGGGCCACAGGTTGGCACATTCCCGGGATGGACCTGCTGCGTCTTCATCCATTGGTTCGTCCATGGTTTCGTCTCTTATCTACAGTAAATCTGACCATGGAGTTGACTTTGGCGGAAAGCTGAAGGTGATTGCTGATAGGCTGTCCCAATCAGTGGCGCCTGCACAATCCAATCACGTTTGAGAAGGAAACAACAAATTGAGGGTTTCCGAGATTTTTCTTTTTTTCCTTTTTTTTTAGAAGAAGTAACGGGTACTCACGGTTATGGATAGAAATGTAGTGGAGTAAAGAGTACAATATTTGCCTCTCAAATGTACTTGAGTAAAGTCATGAGTACTCAAAATGATGACCCAAAAATGATACTCGAGTAAAGTACAGATCCCTCAAAATTGTACTCAAGTAAATGTACTCCGTTACTGTCCGGCTCTGCACCTCACCCCCAAGAGTCCTCACCTCACTTCACTTCACCCCCAAGAGTCCCCACTCGCTTCCCCTCACAGGAGGGTAAATACTTTATCCCCTAATGAACGATTACCCCGAACCTCCAGTGGGTCCTGAGAGTGGGGGAGAGCCAGCGACAGTGGGCATGGCTGTGTGGGCATGTGGAGGGGCATGGCTGTGTGGGCATGTGGAGGGGCATGTGGAGGGGCATGTGAAGGGGCATGGCTGTGTGGGCATGTGGAGGGGCATATGGGCAGCACATGTTCCCCAGCTCAGCCCCATTATTTCAGAGACGGAGCAGAGCCAAAGCCAATGCCAAACTCCAGCTATGTATTCATCAGAAGCATATGGACATGTGTGTGTCTGTGTGTGTGTGTATGTGTGTGTGTGTGTGTGTGTGTGAGAGAGAGAGAGAGAGAGAGAGAGAGAGAGAGAGAGAGAGAAAGAGAGAGAGAGGGAGACCCAGGCAGGTTAGATTCCCTCTCTCCCCTGCACTGAGGCCCACCTAGAGCACCTGTCCCTCAGGTGAAGAGTGCCAAAACAAACGGATGAACCTCTAATATACACCAACATACAACAACAACAACAACAACAACACACAGTCAGCCTCAAGCGTTGTGTGGACATGCTGAAACCAAATGCACCTCACCTGGCCCTCACCTGTGCCAAAGACCAGGTGAGAATTACGAGCGGTCATTTCTCACCAGGGTCTACCTGACAGAAAGGCATTCTCAGCATTTAACTGTGAGTGTCCACGCTCACAGCCCTCTGACGTTTTGACTGAGGTGCTGGGCTGGGCTGGGCTGGGCTGGGCTGGGCTAGGATCCAAACCACCCTAACAGAGCCTCTCATAACTGACACGCTCGGGCCAAGGCCCATGTGTAGCACCTGGACACTGGCTCAACTGTTTTATGCACTATATAAATACAACTGAATGGAACATACTCTGTGGCGCAGTCATCAACTCTCTGTATCAATCACTCTCTCCCTCTCTCTCCCTCACATAAACACACACACACGCATACACTGGCACACAAACACACCTGCAAAAGTAACATGGACTATAGCTATTGGCTGCCTTTGAACTCCAATGGGTTTGCATTATCTAACTCTTTTATCACCACGGCGACACCTCTAATCAGAGCATGACAGGCAGAGGTTACCTGGGTCAGACTCTGACATGCAACCTTTACCGCAAATAGAAAAGAAAAGATTCACAGACTTCTTGCCTCTTACAAAATAAGAGGATTTTGCCCCCTGTAAGACGGACTGGCAGTGCCCTCAGAGACAAGTAACATGAAGAATGTAATAAACTAGAGAGAAGAGAGAGAGAGAGAGAGAGAGAGAGAGAAGAGAGAGATCATGAGAGAAAAGAGAGAGATGGAGAGAGAAGAGGGAATGAGAGAGAATGAGAGAGAGAATGGATGAGGGAGAGAAAGAGAGAATGAGAAAGAATGGAAGAGGGAGAAAGAGAGAGAATGGAAGGAGAGAGAGAGAGAGAGAGAGAGAGAGAGAGAGAGGGAGAAAGCTACTGGGTGTGGGTGTTTGTGCTGAGCCTGCAGAGCATACGCACCTCTTATTGTGAACTTTCCCAAATCCCAGAGTTCGCCAAAACACACAAAAAGAAAAAGCAAAAGGAAAAAAGGGGTTGGAGATGTGAGGTCCGCACGGGGCTCCGCTCCGCTCTTCTCACAGGAAGGGAAATTAAGTCCACTACTGTTCCTCCCGCAGCACAGCAACTCCGAGCCAAACTTTCCCCTTCAGCAGGGAACAGAGCAGAGGCACGCGCACACACACACACACACACCACAGTCGGAGAGACAGAGAGCCGCGAGCTTCCAGGGGCGGTGCACCAAAGAGACAATCCTTTGAAAGTCTCTCCACTTCTGCTGTGTTAAATATTCGCCTCACTCCTCTCTTCGTGAGGTTCCGCCACCAAGAGTGTGTCTGTGTGTGTCCAGTCCTTGAGAGAAGTGAGAGGGAGAGTGTCTGTGTGCGTGTGACCGCTCAGTGAAATGGTCCCTCCCCTTGCTTGGCCTCCCTCAACCACTCCTGTTAGCCAGGTGAGCTGGAGGCCAACACCCTCTTCTTCATATATAGCTTTACACACACACACACACACACACACTTGCACATTCACTCTAAGATAGATACACTAGACACTTTTTCTCTCTATCTCACACACACACACCTACACATAAACTTTTTCTCTCTCTCTTGTACTCTCTCTATCTCCCAGTCACACACACACACACACACACACACACACACACACACACACCTACACACTCATCTGCACATAAACTTTTTTTATCTCTCTTGTACTCTCTCTCTCTCTCTCTCTCTCTCTCTCTCTCACACACACACACCTATACACACACTCACATACACACTCTTTTCCTGCATTCCTGCCTTGGACTGCTCACCTGCAGTGACTTGAGACAGAAGACTCCTCCCCCCACCCAACAGTGTGTGTGTGTGTGTGTGTGTGTGTGTGTGTGTGTGTGTGTGTGTTTGCTCCCAAGGGTGGGGCAGGGCCGTGAAATGAAGTGCCTGCAGGGTACAAAGAAGCACTGAAACGCTGGCGCCCAGTCAAACAGACTACAGGTCACTGCTTTCCCCTCTCTTCTCTTCTCTCCATTTCTTTTGCCTCTACTTTTTAGACACAGTTTCTCTCTCTCTCTCCCTCTCTCTCTCCTTCACACACACACACACACACACACACACACACACACACATGATTTGTTCTGCATTCATGTTACCTTGCAACTGTTTCTTACAAATGACAATTACAAGCACAGACAAACAAAACAAAACAAGACAGACATTATTGCAATGCGCATGCTCACGCAGGTCCAGATAGTTAATACGGACACAAATACCCATGTCTGTACTGCAGTACTGCCGCCTGCTATGTGCACAGTCACACATGAACACAAAAACAAACAAATGAACAACTGCTAAAGAAACCAAACACCTTCCCATACACACCACTCACATTTCTATGCATACCGCATACCACACACACACACACACACACACACACACACACACACACACACAACTCCATCTCTTGCTCACGTGCACTCTAATTAGTGTAAACAAAGACTTCCATACCTGCATGCAAGATGCATAACTGCAGTTGACTGGGTGAACACATGACTTCACAGACCACAGTCACACACACACACAAACACGCACATGCACACACCTCTCTGTGCCTCAAAACGTGACCAGATAACTGACCCAAACTATGAATGTGTGTTTGTGTGTTGCGTTAGGTGGACCAAATGGACCATCGGAGGTGTGAAACAGCACAGTCTGGAATAATGCATTCCTGAGCAGTTTTGGACCAAAGTGTTGCCAGCATTCCTGCCTGTTGCCCCCCCCCCCCTCCAGAGGTGACCTGATTCTCTCTCTCTCTCTCTCTCTCTCTCTCTCTCTTTCTCTCTCTCCCTCTCCCTCTGGGCGAGCTGGCAGAGTACTGCCCACTGCCCCGCACTGGCTACAACAATGACTCCCACATACCCAAGTCCACTCACAGGTCTGCAGAAGCCTGCGAGGAATTACGCAAGGGGTTATTTAGGGTGACCTTTGAACTTGGTGTGTGTAGATGGGGCATGTTCTTGACCTCTGCAAGAATCAACCTGTACTTTCTCTGAAGGGAAACACACACACACACACACACACACACTTCACTCTCTCACATATAGATATGCTTCCATTCAATTACAAGCACAATGTCTTCACAAATTACAGTGTGGACACACTTAGACACACGCAAATATACAGACAGAAATGTGCACATGTTTACTATACCCACACATACTCTCTCTCTCACACACACACACACATACAAGTATAGGCTACTATACACACATACTCACACACACACACACACACACACAAACTTGCATACAGACACCCACACACATGCAAGTATGCTATACACACATACTCACACACACACACACACATAAGTATATTATACACACATACTCACATATACAAGTATAGTATTCACATACCACATACTCACACACGCACATACACACACACACAAGCACAAAAAGTTCACAGACATCTAGAGTGTGTGCACACACACACACACACACACACACACACAAAGGAAGGCAGACAGAGAGCAAGTCCAGACCAGGTGTAGTGCATGCTGTGGTGTGTACAGTTCCAGTGAGTTCACACTCAGAAGATGAATCCCTTAGCAACACAGCCCCTGGCAACGGCATTGACAACCGTGCTGCCCAACGGAATGCCCTGTACACAATGGGTAGGCACAGTGAGTCAGAGCACCGCAGACTAGTTCCCTCCACAATGCCACAGCCAGGCTGACAAAATGACTCATAAAACTTAAACGTTTTCTTTTTTTTCATCCAAGCCAAAATTGAACTCTTTCTCATGGGACCTGTGAAAGAGGTAGACCTAAACTATAAGGAACACCAGGAAATTGTGGACCACAACCGCACGCACACACACACACACACACACACACACACTTACAGAGTTATTGCAAGTAGGCTACATTCGTTTCAGGGGGGGCATTGGAACTTGGGAGCTGCCAAAAGAACTATGTTCTGGGTGTCTCACACAATTGTCAAGCTTTTGTGTCATAAGCAGGTGTTTGCAAGAGCCATGTCCTGCATCATAATATTCCCACCAAATGTAAAATGTAACACCTAGCCAACTGACAAGTAAAACGACGGAAACAGCAAGCGTCAGTGTTGTTATATAAACAATGCATTCAAACTTTCCGTCAGGCAGACCTATAGGCACGTGCAACCGTCCGCTCAGATAGTATTAGACTACTTAAGCCTATATAGGCCTACTGCTGGTTATAGCAGCATAAGTAGCCTATATTTAGTAAAATTCCGTGTTGTATAAAGTACTAGAAAAAAAATACTTGAGTAAAAGTACATGTATCGTACTAGAAAAAGACTTTGGTAGAAGTGAAAGTTGCCTTTTAGAATATTACTTAAGTAAAAGTCTTAAAGTATCTGATATATACTGTACTTAAGTATCAAAAGTAATTTTCTGATATTTAATGTACTTAAGTATTTGAAGTAAAAGTAAAAAGTAAAAAGCAAGCGGTTTTATTTTGAACTTTTATTGTAAACTTTATTTTGCTTTCTTATAGTAAAGCATAAAGCATATTCAGGGTTCCCATATCTTCTTAATCTCACTCATCAAATCAAATCACATTCTTTTCTAGAACTCTTTAGGAACAATTCTCTGAAATGAAAAATAAATAACGTATTTCTTTAACAAAAAAACAAAACAAAATGACCTGCTTGTAGGGAGAACATTTTGGTCATGTGGCATTTCTAGGGCTTACTCCCCAGGTCACCGTCACTCACACACACACACACACAGGCCACCTATGTCCAGTTGCTACTAATATGCCAGTCATTAGTTGAAACTGAAAAGGTGTCTGTTCATCTTCAAAAGAAGCTGGTTTTCAAAGTTGCCAGAATTCAATGCCCGGGAGTTTCAGGCCCAAGACTGACCATAGAGGTGGAAATTGGATAAATTAAGCAACATTTCAGCTCTTACTATCCTGTAGTTTTTATTAGTACCATGGTTCAACAAATGTGTAAAGGTTATATAATAATTCATTTCAACTGAGAAGTTAACAAAAAATATTCCACTATTCCACAAGTTACCAAAACAGAAAGAAAGAAAGAAAGCCTTTGAAATGTAGCCTATCCCACGCTTCCACAAAGAGGCATATTGAACTAATGTTTAGGCTACATGTTTTTTGCATGGGTATATAGGTTTATCATGTAATATAGGTTTATCATGTAATGTAATTGCTCTTTCTTACATTAAATATTAACCTTTAAACACTGTTCGTTGCTACCCCCCCTTAATTTACTCAAACTGTTCGGTCAAATTTGACCGAACAGTTTTAACTGCTCTTAAATACCAATACCATGACAAAAAGTATTATTTAATAGAACATTATTGTAAACAGACCCTTATTAGAACATTAACATCTACATCACGTGTGTTTTGTGTGTGGGTGTGTGTGTTTCTGTATGTGCGTGAATGTGTGCGGACACTGTGGTTCACATGCACAGTGGCAACATGACAACATCAACTGACAACATGAACTGTGTGTGTGTGTGTGGTGTGTGTGTGTGTGTGTGTGTGTGTGTGTGTGTGTGTGTGTGTGTGAGAGAGAGAGAGAGAGAGAGAGAGAAAGAGAGAGTGTGTGTGTGTGTGTGTATGTGTCTGTTTGTGTGTGTGGGTGTGAGTGTTTCCATGTGTGAAAAATGCATGTGTGTGCAAACATTGGTGGTTTACATGCACAAGTGGCAACATGACAACATGAACTGTGTGTGTGTGTGTGTTATGTGTTGGTGGTAAGTTGTAGGAGTGTGTGTAAGGAGATATATTTTATCTCCTGGATGAAATGTATACTCTTTCCCATTAATTTCCTATGGCGGTCATTTTTGACCGTAAACAAAAAAAGTGTTTCTACGTTGAATAAATCACTCAAAATTCAAAGAAAGTAGTCAAAATAAATGCTATGTGTTCAAAGGCCTTTTGTGAAGGATATCATAAGATCTTGAGGCAATCTGATGAAAAATGCCATATTTATGGTACAGGGAATGAGTAAATCGGTCATTTTTGACCGGAACAGTGTTAGAAGGTTAAATAACTTAAATGTATCCTCTCTACTTGTCCCTGTAGTCATGGCCTCCTCATCACTAATTTCGGGCTCATCATTTTCAGTGGTCGACTGGTTGATCTGCTGCTCAGTCTCTCCTGGCCTCTTTCTACCCTCCATCCTTCCTGACGCTTGTGTCTACTGTAGGGCCGGCTTGGCTATCCGTACCGTATCTGAAAAAACTTTTTGGAAAAGACGGGCTATATGGACCCAACCAACTCTTTTTGGGAGGGGAGAACTCCCTCACGTAGGCTACAACCCATGCAGAGGCATTGCATTGGTGTCATGCACAGAATGCAGAACGTGTCCTACTTTAAGAAAAGATAGTCTAACGTGACAAATGTCAATAGTTGTTTCCTCGACCGGGCCAAAAGTGAAGCGGCCCACCAGGAATTCTCCCGATTACCCACCCCGGGCCTGATTCAGTCTTACTCTTCTTGGACTGAAGACAACTCCTGCGATGCTATGGATAAATAGCCTTTCACAGGCCGCTAGGGCAGGTAGCCGATGTACAGAAACATTTCTTGCAAATACGGCCATGGGTGTATGAGGTTATATTCACCACTACCCTGTTCACCACTATCGTCGGGGTGGTCGTCTATGATAACGGGAGGTCCTCCAGTAGGTGCTGTGCTTCCATGGCGGTTTCAGTTGTGCGTCCTCCTCCTTTAGCAACAAACAAGCGCTGAAATAGAGCGCGCAGCGTGCGTAATGCAATCTAGGAGCAGTGATTCGCCAAACCTCCCTTATTGCAGTCGCACACATTTCTTCTAATTTTATGTTTTAGTAACGAGTAATGAAGATGCTTAGTGGAAATATAACGGAGTAAAAGTATACATTTTATCTAGGAAATGTAGTGGAGTAAAAGTGGAAGTTGACATAAATTTAAATAGTGAAGTAAATTAGAGATACGTGAAATGTCTACTTAAGTACAGTAACGAAGTATTTGTACTCCGTTACATTACAACACTGGTAAAATATTAATACTATCTGAGCGAACGCTAAGGTGAGGGGAAAAAATAAGAATTTGGGTTCAAGTTTTAATTATGTAACTAAAACACACAACAGCATTTTAAAACATCTTACTTTGTCGATGACAGATCACTTCTACGAAACGACTTTTTAAGAAATTGTGAGAAGAAAACAGTTGAAAGCGGAGACTCACGTTCCAATCACAGAACATAGTTGGAGTGGTGGGAACAGCAAGTGACAAGCACTCTTCTCGCACTAGCTTCTGAATTTACATGACAATAGTTTGACTTTCTGAATTGTTTTTTATTCAGTTTATTTCAGGGTCCTGTGAACAGACTGCAGCAAATGAACCGATGACAAACCGTATGTTTACAATGCAATAAAGTTCAGCAGCACAATAATTATTTCGTGCTTTTTGATAAAATAAATAACAGGATGGGTGTTACTAAAATATGACTCCAGTTTCAAAAGATGATACAACTTTTAACAAAGGCAACTGAAGTTTGGCCAATTGCAGATCGGGTATGGCGCAACGTCGTTGAGGCCTGCCTTGGAACACTGGGCGTGTCAGGTGACTCACCTGTGCAAAACATGTTAGATGAACGGTTGGAGAAGTGTTCTTGATCGTGCCAGGCCTTGCCAATAACAGCACAGAACACTGGCCGCCGGCTATGGTTAACTTTTTTCCTGAGATGGATTGCCACTAGCCTAGAAATCTAGACGCATCTGGCTCGTCAGGCTAGATTGCAACAGCCTGTTTACATGATATTACTCTAGTGCCATGTGTCAAAATCAAGCCAAACATCCCCATGACAGCCATTATGTACTTACTAGGCCCTCTTATCTTTAAAGTTGTATGCCTTTTTTGGTCAACATATGGTCTTAATATGTATCTGAATTTAACCTGATTTGAACTCTAACCTAATTTATTTATAAAAGAAAACAAAACTATTGCATTTGTTCAACTGACTTGTCACTTGGCATCTAGACCGCATACCTGGCAAAATATATTCCACGAGTGCTTATAATGATTGACAGCTTCTGGATGTCTAGCCTACACGCCCATTTCACTCAGATTTACAGTGCTTTTAATCCTTCTTGCAACCCCTGCCATGCTAAAAAGCAAATAAACAACAACATAAACTACACATTATGTTCAAACAAAAGCCTATAGTGTTTGTGAACATCCTCAGAACATTCTATTTAATCTTAATCCAACAAAAGGTAGAAGGCTAAAATAATCTCTATGAACTCCTACCCTCCCAGTAATCCCAGGCCAGCTCTACTCATCTGAGCGAAGCTTCCCATCTGCATTCCTGTGTGAGAGGCTCCACAACCATTTGGACCAGACACAGAAGCCTAGCATTTCAGCCCAACGCAAGGCAGATGTGGAGATAACAGGTTCATGTCTGGAATAAATCATAACACACACACACACACAAACACACCCGCACTCAAACACAAGCCCCTGGATAGGGAAGTGAATTCCTCACGACTTGTTCATGCCAAGGTCTGCGGACAGTTGAACTATATAAAACTATTCCGTGCCATCTTAAGAACACGTCTGCACACACTTAAGAGCCCCCAACAAGGATCACACAGGCCTGTCCAGACCCAAGACTGCAGTCGGCTCATAAGGAGGTGCGGCCCTGAAGCAGCACGAGGCTGTTCTAGATAACAGTCAAGACACCAACCACGTTCCCACTGGGCTGGGAGTTGGGATTTGGATGTGGACATTAAGTTACGTTAGTGAATATCAACACAAACATCCGTAATGATGAAGATGGGTTCTCCTGTCGCTAGTTGTAGGGTAGTAGTAGTAGTAGCAGTAGTAGTAGTTATAGTAGTAGTAGTAGTAGTAGTAGTAGTTATAGTAGTAGTAGTAGTAGTAGTAGTTATAGTTGTAGTAGTAGCAGTAGTTATAGTAGTAGTAGCAGTAGTAGTAGTAGTAGTAATAAGATCTGTAGTAGTAGTAGTTATAGTAGTAGTAGTTATATCTGTAGCAGTAGTTATAGTAGTAGTAGTAGTTATAGTAGTAGTAATAGTAGTAGCAGTAGTAGTAGTAGCAGTAGTAGTTATATCTGTAGTAGTAGTAGTTATATCTGTAGCAGTAGTTATAGTAGTAGTAGTAGTTATAGTAGTAGTAATAGTAGTAGCAGTAGTAGTAGTAGTAGTTATATCTGTAGTAGTAGTAGTTATAGTTATAGTAGTAGTTATATCTGTAGTAGTAGTAGTAGTTATAGTAGTAGTAATAGTAGTAGCAGTTATATCTGTAGTAGTAGTAGTTATAGTTATAGTAGTAGTAGTAGTTATATCTGTAGTAGTAGCAGTAGTAGTAGTTATATCTGTAGTAGTAGTTATATCTGTAGTAGTAGTAGTAGTAGTTATATCAGTAGTAGTAGTACGGTAATAAAGAAAAAAACAGACTATGAAACAGAATCAATCTCAGACACAGTTGGGTATAAAGAAACCATGAACGTTTAATTTGCATTGCTGCCATCTGCAGATTGCTCTGTACATTTGTAAAAAAATTATTTGCACAACCCTTTTGAGAGTAGACCATTAAAAGTGACGAGATCCGGCAGAAAAGAAGAGACAGAACGTTTGTCATTCAGGTCCTAGGTCACTGAAGTCCTCAGACACAGGCAGAGCGGTTTCCATAATTGAGGTTGAAGGCTGATGAGCCAGCGCTCCACACAGAGGAAGTCTACCGCAAACTCCCCCAGTCTCCTTTTTCACAGAAAACAAACTACTTTAAATACGCAGGCAGACAAAGCTTCTTGGGCTAACAGGTGAAATGAAAAGATGTGACAAAAAAAAACCCCAAAGAAAAGCAAATGACAGCCACAGTTTTATGTGTACATTTTCTGCGTCCCCCCCATCCCACAACACAGACATGTAAAAGAAGCAAGAGTCCCTCTTGTTCACAGTGGGCTGGTCAGTTCTCTTGGGACATTGAGCTGTGGCCAGCTATGCTAATGACGCTAACGGCGTTAGCCAGTGGTCTGACAAGTCCATCACAGGATAGAGGGAAACGCTATCACTTTAAACAGACACAGAGAGAGAGAGTGAGTGACTGCCAGTCACCTTTACACATAACCCTACACATATATAGGTGGACAAAATGAAAGACAAAAAGGCCGGTGGTCTTCTTGGGTTGGATTCAGCGTCATCTTCAGGTCAGGCAGGGTCTGTGACATGATCACAGCTACAGAACCTCCAAGACCTCGACCAATGCACGCACACACACACAAGCACGCACACACACACGCACGCGCGCGCACGCACGCACGCACACACACATTTTTGCCCTCATTTTCATTGGCTGCTTTGTTGGCATGGCGATCACTGCTTGGACTTCTTGAGGATGGTGCCAACGGCAGAGATGACCGTGGTCTTGGTGCCGCTGGCGGTGGTGGTTACCGAGACGACGCCGGGCAGCGTGGCTGTGGTGGTGAGGAGGGCAGGCTGAGCCAACGTGACCGGCACCGCAGAGTCCCACTTACTCTTCCTCTTCTGCGCTTCTGCTGGAGCAGGGATGGAGGGAGAGAGAGAGAGAGAGGGAGAGGGATAGAGAGAGAGAGAGAGAGAGAGAGAGAGAGAGAGAGAGAGAGAGAGAGAGAGAGGGGGGGAGAGAGAGACAGAGGGAGAGAGAGGGAGAGGGAGAGAGAGAGATAGAGAGATAGAGAGAGAGAGAGAGAGAGAGAGAGAGAGAGAGAGAGAGAGAGAGAGAGAGAGAGAGAGAGAGAGAGAGAGAGAGAGAGAGAGAGGGGGAGGAAGGGAGAGAGAGAGAGAGAGAGATAGACTCAGTTACGAAAAACCATGACCAGGTGGTCTCAGCAATCACAGTCTGGCAATAGAAATAGGCAGAGGCAGGCAGACCTGGATGCCTAAAGGGAACAGGCTGTGCATCTACTGAAATTGAATCAGAGCTACACTTCCTCACTAGCTGCCCAAACTACAAAGAGATTCTCTCCAACTTCTATTCAGAAATCACAAGCGAAATATCCAAAATTCTCTGAGATCGAAGACTACAAATAACCCAGATACTTATTAGGAGAGCAGGACGATTGTGCAATACTAGCTACACTACATATACAACTGACCACTGAGCGACGCGCCTATAAACTCCACATACTGCAATAACCCACATTCCCACTCAGAAGTGCGTGCACACACACACACACATGGATATGCATATATACTTACATAATTTACAGTGCATTGATGAAGTGTAACAATGTATGTTTCTATATGTTTTTGTGTGCATTTTCTTTTACTCCTGAGAGTGCTTAGGCAATGCAGCATATGATTAGTTGTGCCAAGAAAGCATATTTGAATTGATTTAAAAGAGAAAGAGAAAGATAGAGAGAAAGAGAGAGAGGGGGCATGAGAATGTGAGTGAGTGAGGGAGATATAGGCATGTAAGCAGAGAGTGAGGTAGAGGGAAAGAGAGAGTAAGAGAGAGAAAGAAAGAAAGAGAGAAAGAAAGAGAAGGAAAGTGTTAAATATAAGAGTGGGTGTGTGAGAGTAGAGGGGAGAACATTTGCAAGAAGTCAGGAGTAATAGAAGAGTGGATATGGAGATGAAGGGAGAGAAAGAATGAGATGAAGGGAGAGAAAGAGTGGACATGGAGATGAAGGGAGAGAAAGGAGAGAAAGGGGAAAAAAGGGAGGAATGGCGTTTAGAGAGAGAGAGAGTGAGCAACCGGAAGCCTGTGACTCATTCAGACTGGAACAAACAAGTAGCTACAAACCCAAGAGCATGATAACTCAGCACGCACAGCAACACTTCTACAGCAACACTGTGTGTGTGTGTGTGTGTGTGTGTGAGCGTGCGCGCGTGTGGCTGGTGTGTGTGTGTGTGTGTGTGTGTGTGTGTGTGTGTGTGTGTGTGTGTGTGTATCCTGTACGTGGTTCCCAGTGGAAGAAGACTGTGGCTGTGAGGCTGGATTTACGGCTGGCTACCAGCAGTTGGTTTGGTGTGTGAGTCCGGCTACACCCGGCGCAGCACTGAAACGTTCCATTGGCAGAGTGGGACAAAGGTTTGCAAGGACTGCTCTCATTTTTTTTCAAAAGTGCATAGCAGCTCTGTACCCAGAATGCCTCAGTTGCACGCCCTGTGTAGCCCGACTGTGTGTATGAGCGCCCTATACATAGCTTCCACTGGAGGGAAAGGCTGTGGCTGCCATAATGTAGCGTGCGTAAGGGTGTGTACACCTCTGCCAGTCATCAGTTGGTTTGGTGTGTAAGAGTGAGTGTGTGTGTGTTCACCTCTGCCGGTCATCAGTTGGTTTGGTGTGTAAGAGTGAGTGAGTGAGTGTTCCTGCATATGTGTCTGTTTGGTTTGTTTGTACGATGCGATACCTGTTGCTGTTGCCGTGGCCGCGCTGCCTGCAGAGGACGCAGCGTTGGTGGCGGTGCCTTTCTTGGTGCCGGTCACAAACTCGATCTGGAGGCAGAGCACACAGAGAGCTGCAACAGACAGCTTTGGACTCCAGGGGCCCTAATTCATATGCTGGGCAAAGTGCAAAGTCACGCTATGAGCAAAGTTCTCGTGCACAAACTAACGACATCACGAGTCAGCTTTTAGCTGACCGGCCGCTGTTAGTACTTAGGATCTTTCTCGAGGTATTAAATTAGCAAATAGATATTCCATAGTTTTTAGGCAGGCTTTAGTTAGATTACACTTTGCACTTTGCCTAGCATTTAAAGTAAGGCCCCAGGGTGTATGGCAGATGCGTTTTAATCCAGCATGAGTATGGAGTCAGGCAGGGTTTTAACCAGAGAGGGCTAAGCGGAGCTAGTAATCAAGGATCTTTGGTCTTAACCTTGGTCCGCTCCTTTTTGGCCTTCTCCAGTTTGTCCATCTCGATCTTCTGAGCTTTGGCTGGACAAGAAAAAAAAACACTTCAACTCACTTCAGGGTGACTTAACCCTTAGAACCCTAAGCTGTTTTTAGGGCATTTCACTTCAGGATGACAACTCGACTAGGCAACACGACTGGACTTGTAAGCCACAGCGAACAAAAACACTCTCTGCATCCAGAACCCATCCAGTTGTTGGTGTGACTGAGTGCAGCTGTGTGCGTCTCTTCATTGGTTTGCATTGAAATACACATTGTACTGGTTTCCTCGGAACTGGAACTAGTAACGAGTTCCCTTATGGCACTTGATGCAGTGCAGAACTAGAGTAGCACTATAGCTTGGGAGTTCAGACCTGGTGTAAACATATGCAGTGAGCTTACCTAGTGCTTCATAATAAGAGTCCTCAGACCAGCCATGGGGATCAAACATGTCCTGAAACATAGAATCACCACAGACAAAATGACACAATGTCATTTGCAACTTTTGTAATAACATGAGAAATGTCACATCTGTGTCAGGTCACTTCTTAATGATTATTCACAGAACGCTTTTCAAGCACTGAATACAAACGGGCCTGGAGCAAGGTCATGGTGCAGTCAGCATTTTACCTTTGGATAGTTCGTTCCAAGTTCATCGATGCCGCAGAACTGGATAAGCTTCTCATAAATACTGTAAATAAAGCATTAACACAGCTGTTAGTAAATAGAAATATGTCTGGTAAATCTAAATAACAATTTCTCCGTTTAGCCCTTCTATCCACATTAAAACAGTGTATTGCAACACTAAAAACTTATACTTTTCCAAAACAATCTCTGAGGTACAGAAATTCGAACACTCTGGGTTTGTGTTGCAGTGTGTGCAGGTAGTATGATGAAGTGCAGTTGCCATGACACTAACACAAGTTTGTTTATGATGGTGTCTGGAACTCAAACACTTCTAAGACAATACGAAAAAAATAATATGGACAGATTGTAACCATTTCAAACTGGCTTATTTATATTTATACGGCTTGATTCAGATAGTAGGCAGAGATTTACAGCCGGCTACACCGGCCTCACAACTGAAGTGTTCTATTCAGGGTATAAATATAAGTAAAATAGTTTTAGAAGAATCGTTTATTTTTTTAGAATGTACGGGCCGCCATCACTTCTGGTGTAGCCAGTTCCATTGATTGCGGCTAACTGCAGCATACGCACAGTGATGTGAACTGAACGCTTCAGTTGCATGCCTGGTTTAGCCAGGCGGTTAGGCTTTCATTCAGAAGACTACCTTGGGTTCCGGAACTCTTTCTTCTTCTGGATGTGGCTGTTGGTGTCAAAGGCTCCATGCTGTTTTCGCTCGTACAACTTCAGGATCTTCTCCTGATGAAGCGGACAGACCAATGGGCAAATTATAATCATCCTACACAGTCAAGATCTACATTCCTCTACGTAACACACATATTACATAATTATTAACACTATAAAACACTATTAAACTAGGGCTGTCAAAATCGATTAATTAATTTGAGAAAAAATAACTAATTAAAAAACATAACACAGATTAATCGATTCCGTATAACCATTGACCCCGAGCCATTCTAGTCAGTAACCATTAGACTGTTAATTGAAGGAGAGAAGAAAATGTGCTGCCTAGATCATTGATCGGAACATTTACTTTTAAAAAACGGCCTAATGGTGTTGATAAAAATAGTCCTCTGCAGAAATAGTGTTGATATTGAGGGGAGTGTTCATTTATTTTCATTGTGTCCCTTAGGTTATATCTGTGGCCTGAAATGCCTTGTATGTGAAAAAAAACTTCCCGAAGCACTTTTGAACTTATTTCCTCAGCATATTAGGTCATATCATAGATTATTATGGCCATTATTTGAACAGTGAAAATACTGTAATAATAAAAGAGTTTTTGAACTTTAATGTCACTAATGCTGATTATTCAATGATTCATTTGAATTTAAATATTTAAAATACTTTCACAGCAAAAATTATATATGCGATCAATTTAGATTAATTAATCACAGAGTATGTAATTAATTCGATTCAATTTTTTAATCGATTGACAGCCCTATATTAAACACATTGTTAAACACACCCATACACAGCACATATGAGATGGGCGAAGATTGTCATCGTCATGTGATTGATATTTCAACTTTTGTGGAACAACAAAAACAAGATAAAGCATGAAAGGGGAGAAGAAAGGCAGAAGTCATACATTTGAATTTCTACCCAACGATATGTCCCCAATTTAATTAAGAAGTCATACATTTGAATTTCTACCCAACGATATGTCCCCAATTTAATTAAGAAGTCATACATTTGAATTTCTACCCAACGATATGTCCCCAATTTAATTAAGAAGTCACACATTTGAATTTCTACCCAACGATATGTCCCCAATTTAATTAAGAAGTCACACATTTGAATTTCTACCCAACGATATGTCCCCAATTTAATTAAGAAGCCATACATTTGAATTTCTACTCAACGATATGTCGCCAATTTAATTAATACGCAGCGCTTGCTCAGCTGGCCGTTTAATAGTCTGCTCTCCGCGTCCGTCTCTGGCTGTCAGTATGGCCATCGGTCATGAGTATGAGTGAGTGATGAGCTGGCCTCTCCGTATGGCGCTGTGAATGGGCCTTTTGTGTGAGTGTGGTTCTGATACCACAGGGTCAAATCTGACGACTAGGCTCGAGAAGAGGGGGGCCCTGCTGGCCCGTGGCCATGGTGACCAGTGTGTGTATGACCACAAGCTCAACCCCACTCTGAGGAGCAGGATATCGGCGAAAACAAGAGGGCCGCGTGGGCGTGGTGGGGCTCCACAACAGCAACAGCATTATTTACAACTAACTTTACAAATTAATAATTCAACTTAAATAATAATAATTAAAAATATATATGTGTAACTGATGAATACAAAAAAAAGTTAGTTACCATGGTAACCATTGAGTCATTATAATGAATAAAGAATGACAAACACACAAATCACTGCCCTGGTCCAGGTGTTGCGCGTAATTAACTAGACTGTGGTTCTCTCTCTGCACACGGGGCTGTTTGCATCGCTCCAGGGGCAGGATATTCGTCACGGTGACGACGCCTGATGCACGAGCCCTGAGGGGGTGGCGGAGGGGGAGGCGGCTGAGGTGTTTGGCCGACGCCCTTTCGTCCCCACTCCAACATTCCTCTGCCAAAAGCAGTTTCCATAGCGATGCACCGTGAGCAGACAAGAGGAAGAAACCACTCCTCCTATCAATCACAGCTTTAAACGGCAAAAACAGCTCCAAAACAACAAGCTTATGTGTGCGTTCTATTTGTACGTGGTGACCGCTTGTGTCAACTCGTAAATTGTGAAATGACGCAACTTTCAAGTCGTTAGAACTCGCCGTGAAATGGGGGCTCATTGATTTGTACGAGACCACTTCTCATCAGACGACTTTAGGGAGACGAGCAGTCACGTCATTTTGTGTAACATATTATTTTGTGTAAGGTCTTCTTTTGTGTAACGTCTTATTTTTGGATCGCACCAAAACAGCTGGTTCTGGCTCAGGTGTGGCTTCGACGTGGCAAGGAGAAGTGGGATTAATAAGGGCTCATGCTCATTCAGGGCCACTTCCAATCACAAGTGCGCTCTTCTGGTCAGACTTAACGATCTTCAGCTAGAATGGGACTCGATGGGAGACGCTGCATTCCTCCTACACACGATGCTGCTTCTGTGGGCTTTCTAGAACATTCCTGACTCTGGACCAAAGCCTCGCCAGCAGCAGTGCTGGGCCCAGAGGAGAGAGCGGCGATGGCTGGGAGACTCACTGCCGCACACACACACACACACACACACACTATCTCCTAACCACAGACACACACGGAACACCAGCAGCAGTGCTGGGCCCAGAGGAGAGAGCGGCGATGGCTGGGAGACTCACTGCCGCACACACACACACACGCACGCACGCACCCCTAACCGCAGATACACACATGTAAGACCAGTTAGGGATGATTGATTCACTACTGCTGCTTCTGCTGCTAATCACTGCCATACGGCCCTGAAAACACACACCTACACACGCACACACAATCACCTAGCCAGACAGAGACACACACACACACACCATCCCATCCCTATACACACAGCCCATCCTTAACACATGCCTCAATGCTAACCAACTCATTAAAAAATAACTGCAGAGCTTGGTTTAAGAGACCACACACCCTCACATTCACACACTCTCACACACAAACACACTCATACCCACTACACACTCATACACACTACACACTCAGTCATACCCACTGACTCATATCCACTACACACTCACACACAAACAAACACACAGTCACACACTCATGGTTACACACACAGATTCACTGCTTGCTGCTACTTCTGGATCTCCACACACACAAGTTTATTTCCCTTTTGCACTCACACCAGACCATCTCTTTAGACACACACACACACACACACACACACAGACACACACACACAGACACACACACACACACGTAAAGGCACTGTGAATGAACTCTAACACTGGTTCACACAAACAACAAGGGCGAGACAAAGATCATGATGGAGGAGATGGATGTGGAGGTGTGTGTGTTTATGTGTGTGTGTTTATGTGTGTGTGTTTATGTGTGTGTGTTTATGTGTGTGTGTGTGTGTGGGAGATATAACACACCTGTAGCTGACTGGAACAGCGTCCTTGTGGCTCTGGGGGGATTCTGATGTCATCGGGAGACATGTTCCGCACCTTCTCTGAGAAGAGGGCTGTGGAGAGACCACCACATCAGAATACTGGTCAGTGAAACACGCACACACACACACACACACACACACAGATGATTATAGTCATACTACATAGAGAACGGATGCATGGATGTGCATGCACGGATGATTATAGATCTACTACAGAGAGAGATTTGCTGTATATAGCCGACACATCTTTATAGTGCAATATAATTTGCGCAACGAAACTGTTCTTCAATGACGATATCCGTTTGACCTTGTTGCGTTAGTTTTAAATAAAAATGTATATATTCATCAGCTGGAGATGGAAGTCTGCTACAGGGATAAACACTGTGTCCAGTTTCCCCAGACATGGACCGAGCACTAGTCCCAGCACACACACACAGACATGGACCGAGCACTAGTCCCAGACAAGAGGAGAACTTTAATGACAATCTCCATTGACTGTTTATGAATCACACACACACACACACACACACGGACTGAGCACTAGTCCCAGACTAGAGGAGAACTTTAATGACAATCTCCATTGACTGTTTATGAATCACACACACACACACGGACTGAGCACTAGTCTCAGACTAGAGGAGAACCTTAATGACAATCTCCACTGAAAACGCCCTTCTAGTCTGGGACTAGAATTAAGGTTTAATCCAGGAGCCAGGAAAACTAGCTGCTCATCTAACCATCTGTTAATTACAGGCTCTCTTATGACTAAGACATGGAATTTGACTCATGGTGAGAACGCTTACAGAGTTAGAATTTAAGCTTTCATTATATATACATATATATATATATAAATTTACACAACAATGAAGAAATATACTCAAATGTTGATCACCAGCAAAACGTCATGGGTGAACCTTATGAATCTCACACACAGACACATGTCGCAGCTTCAAAACAACTCGACACAACGGAATCTGCTGAGCTGTGTGTTTGAGCATATGTGCATGTGAAAGCAGACCAAAAGAGAAGGAGTGGGGGGGGGGAAGAGTGAGCAGAGAAACAGACATATGGAGACAGAAAGAAAGAAAGAAAGAAAGAAAGAAAGAAAGAAAGAGCAAGATTGAGACAAACAAGTAGCAAGAGAAGCACACAGAGAAAGGAGAGAGAAATAATGAGAGGGTGAACAGGGGAAAAAGAGAGAGAGAGTGAGAGATGAAGGGTAGGGGAGAGAGAGAGAGAGAGAGAGAGAGAGAGAGAGAGAGAGAGAGTGAGAGATGAAGGGTAGGGGAGAGAGAGAGAGAGAAAGTAAGCAAGAAGAGGGGCCCCCTGAACTCCCCATGCCTCAGCACGGAGCACTGCATTGTGGGTAGGCAGCACAAGAACGCAGGGCGTGGACCAGGGCGTGTCTCACTGATCCTGGCTCGCATCAGACATCACTCATCTGCGGCAGTACCACACCCAAACACACGCACACACACACATAAACTTCACCCCCTTAAGCTACACATCGGCACACAGGGAGACAGGCAGGCAGGCAAGCAGGCAAGAACACTCAGGACAGGAGAATGTGAGGACATCAGGCATTCCCGGAGGACGCTGACGGACCTGACAGGGCATGCCTGAACTGTAGCAGCATCAGCAGCAAGCAACAGCATAGCTGAATCACATGGGAAGGTAAACGCATGAAGGCGTAAATGCATCCCTACGGCCTGCCTGTCTGAAGGCTTACTCACACACACAGCTGATGTTTTCTGTTCCTGCTAAGTGTTCCTGCTAACGTTAACGGGATGTAGGCCGCGGTGGGGACACCCCAGACCAGACATGACCAGACCAGACCAGCAGGAGAGCGCAAAGCAAGTGCAAAGTCATTAAGACTCTGGCTCATATAGACCATTTAAATCTGTTCCTAGAGGGTTTCCGGTTGAACCAACGCAGATACTATGAAATAAAGATGAATTGGACTATAGCGTAAGACCCATCCTGTTCACACTCTATACTAATGATTGCAGGAGCAGAGAAGAAAATGATTATATAATCAAATATTCAGAATTTAGGGATGTCCCGATCCGATATTTGGATTGGATCGGCCGCCGACATTAGCAAAAAATGTGGGATCGGCCTGCACGGGAAAATCCCGATCCGGTCTCCCGATCCAGTTTGTTTTCAAAACTCCGGTCTGTGTTTTCCAGCGCACCGATGTAGGTAATCCATTACAGTTTTTTTCAGCTTTTCCCCCCCAAATCCGGTCTGCGTTTTTCAGCACACCTAGCGACCTGTCCAGCATCCCACTTTTCTGTGCATGTCCCACTAAGAATTTAAAGTTATCGAGCAAACATTTCATGTCAGAGTTGAATTAATATAGCCTAATGTTAACCGCGACCGCCCGTGAGGCCCTCTTACTATTAAGGCTCTTATGCATGTTGCTGCTGACAGCTTTGTCTGTCTAACGACTGTTATCTTTGCGATTTAAGATTGTTTGTGTAATGTATAGGCACAGCACGCATTTTAATTTCCCTATTTTTACAATCGGCTAGCCTAACAAACGCATTTCATTTCAAAAAGCAACCTGGTCAATCGCTAACAACTAAGTGCACCTAGGCCTACAACTCTACACATCCAAAAGGGTAGAAGCTTCCAGTAGGCAATCATAACTTTTTTTTACCGTTTAGTCTGTGCATCGGCGCAGCCTACGACGATGTGAATTAGTGACAGCTGTTGTCGCGGTAAACTTAAGCTCCTGTCTCTAAATAGAGTAGATAGGCCTACGTGCTATGTTGCTTGATTTTCTGTAATAAATGCAGCCTGAAGCCTAGGTTACTTCAGCAAACCCAGACCAGTTGTGGCATCAGTTTCGCTTTTAAAACAGTGAGAGGCTTTTTAGCGCAGTCTCACTTATCATTGATGAGCACAGGAGCAGGCTGACACCTGAGCATGTTGAAATGATCACCTTTGTGAAGAAGAATCTCCCCATCATGCTCAGACTGCAGCCGGGGCAAACAGTAGAAATTGAAGGGAGTATGGAGATGGAGCAGTAAAGTGTGGAGGAGATAGCAATACTGTAGAAGGCGTGACAGTTATTTGGGTTGTTATAGCCAATTCTGTGTGTGTGTGTGGTAATTTGACTATTTTCTACTCAGGTTTTGTGTGTGTTGCTTTTATATTGTTTACACTGATGGCTTTTTTAAGCCTTGGTTTACACTCTTGAGCAGAGCACTTATGCCAATTCAGTTTGTGTGGTTAATTGACTATTTATTTTCTACTCAGCTTTTCTGTGTGTTTTGCTTTTTTCATACAGTTTACAATATTGTTTGCACTGATGGCTTTTTAAGCCTTGGTTTACACTCTTGTTGTTCAAGAGCAGAGCACTGATGCCAATTCAGTTTGTGTGGTTAATTGACTATTTATTATTTTGTGTTTATTTAACCCTGTTAAGAATAAACAGGTCAGCTTCTCATTACCAACCACTGTGGATTATTCAAACTAACCTAATTAAGTTGGCTAGTTGTTCTTAAGAGTAAAACCCTTTTCAACATGAGTATAACAACAAAATAAGTAAATATCTTTAATCTTTAATACATGCTTGGAAGCATCGGCTGGTATCGGTATCGGCCGATGCTAAAAGCTACAATATCGGTATCGAATCAGTAGTGCAAAAAGCTGGACCGGGACATCCCTATGCCGAATACGAGCTACTGCCATCAGGGAAGCGGTTTAGGGCCATTAGCTATAAGAGTTTTAAGTCCTTTCTCCCTACGTCGGTGGCTCTACTGAATAAAAACAAGGGAAGGAAGGAAACATACATTTTAGAAATCTATTTTTCCTTTTTTTAATTTAAGGGCTTTTTTCTCCCTGTATCAGAGCCATGTCCTGCTTGTATGTGATTGTTGTCCTGCATGTATGTGATTGCTGTTTACAGAGAAGGCACTTTACATTTACATTACATTACATTACATTACATTTAGCAGACACTTCTTGACCAAAGTGACTTACATATGTCAGCTATATTACAAGGGATCACATTGTCCCCGGAGCAACTTGGGGTTAAGTGCCTTGCTCAAGGGCACAACGGTGGAAGCCGGGAATTGAACCGACAACTTTCAGGCTACTGCAGGCTAGCCCAGCTCCTTAACCACTACACTACCACCACCCTACAGGCTACTGCACACTAGCCCAGCTCCTTATCCACTACACTACCACCGCCCTACAGGCTACTGCAGGCTAGCCCAGCTCCTTAACCACTACACTACCACCACTACCACAGCCCAAGACACATTTCTCCTTGAGGGACAATAAAGTATATCTTATATTATCTCATGCTTTCTGTGCCACTGGAAATGCCGTAGGAACGCCCATGCTTGGTTATGCTGCTGAAAGGGTCTATATAAATGTCTGCCCACATCCTGAGCGCTCCAGTGCCCTGTAGACACCCAAGAGCCATGGGATTGGACAGGACTGGTTCCTAGGGGCCATGGGATTGGACAGGACTGGTTCCTAGGGGCCATGGGATTGGACAGGACTGGTTCCTAGGGGCCATGGGATTGGACGAGACTGGTTCCTAGGGGCAGGAGCTCCTAATCATTGGCACAATGGGACCGTAAGAGAACAAACTACCACAATCACAAACTACCGTACTTCTGCTGCCATTATGCACAATCACAAACTACCGTACTTCTGCTGCCATTATGCACAATCACAAACTACCGTACTTCTGCTGCCATTATGCACAATCACAAACTACCGTACTTCTGCTGCCATTATGCACAATCACAAACTACCGTACTTCTGCTGCCATTAGGCACAATCACAAACTACCGTACTTCTGCTGCCATTATGCACAATCACAAACTACCGTACTTCTGCTGCCATTATGCACCATCACAAACTACCGTACTTCTGCTGCCATTATGCACAATCACAAACTACCGTACTTCTGCTGCCATTACGCACAATCACAAACTACCGTACTTCTGCTGCCATTATGCACAATCACAAACTACCGTACTTCTGCTGCCATTATGCACTAAGAAAGCATTAAGTCACTAAAACACGAGTGTGATCAGATTCTATGGCCCCAGCAAGGAGAGGCACAGGCAACGCAGGTTACGTTACAACACTAAAAACATAAAACATGAACATGTCAATGCCTGCCAGATTGCCAGAGTGTCCTGGCTCATTTACCCAACATGAACTTCCATAACACACTTCCACTGGCAGCAGCAACATAAACTACAAAATACAGTACAAAGATATGAATTTCTCATGGTGTTGCTTTAGGTGATACATGGTGCACCTATTTGAGCAATATTGCAGGGCCAGCACATAACGAGTTCCATGTGTTCCGATTGGATAATTAAAGTTCTCAAGACACTTGAGGTTGGTATGAGAGGGAGTGTATTGTGTGCGTGACTGGATCATCTTCCTGAATCTCAATATTCGGAACAAGTCTGGGCAAATTACTAAGTCAGCACCAGTCAGAGGCTGCATCGTCAACCCATCAGCAAAAGTATTAGTTTTGCCAAAAATATTTGGCAGTATTTTTAAACTACAAAACCTTATAAACTACACACCTATAAAGTATTGTAATACAAAATGCAAAGTAATTTTCTTCAAGCCAATAAAATACAAATGACAGCATACTATTTTGTATTTTAAATCCATGCATCATAAATGCTGCCCATCCCTGTATGGCAATGCTGGAATGGAAGCACAGGAAGTACAGAGTAAGCTTATTTTTGGCTAGCCCATCCCAGATCCAGCGTGTTTGAGCAGAGCATGCAGATACACATGCATGAGTCACCCCCCTCACCCTCCCTCCCTCCTTCACCATCCCTCCCTCCCTCCCTCCATCCTGCTCACCCTCCCTCGCTTCTGGCCCACTCGACGTCCCTCTGGCAGGACGACAGCACGTCAGGGTGGGGCCGCGCTGGGACGCAGAGGGCTCCACCAGAGACTCTGAAGGAAGACTTTATACGGGCACTCATCTGATTGGGCCATGCTGCAAGAGCTTTCTGAAGGCCCAATGCATTGTTTGTTTATGTGATTGCTTGTTTGTTTTTGTGTGTGTGTGTGTGTGTGTGTGTGTGTGTGTCTGTTTTCTTTAACAGTAGCTTCCTGATGAGCATAAGCTGTTCTGCTGAAGCTTTATAAAGCTGCTTCCTGAGGTTGCCCAAGGCTGTTCGCTTTCTAGGGGCGGCTAATGCTGGTAGCTTCCTGAGAGGCCCCTGTTCTTGGTGATACGTATAAGTATAAGTATAAGTATAAGTATATATACTCTTTTGATCCTGTGAGGGAAATTTGGTCTCTGCATTTATCCCAATCCGTGAATTAGTGAAACACACTCAGCACACAGTGAACACACAGTGAGGTGAAGCACACACTAATCCCGGCGCAGTGAGCTGCCTGCTACAGCGGCGCTTGGGGAGCAGTGAGGGGTTAGGTGCCTTGCTCAAGGGCACTTCAGCCGTTCCTACTGATCGAGGTTCAAATCGGCAACCCTCCGGTTACAAGTCCGAAGCGCTAACCAGTAGGCCACGACTGCACCCCTGATGACCAGACTAGAACAGCAGGAAAGTGCAAAGCAAGCGCAAAGTCATTAAGACTCACCCGCATCAGGAAACTGGCTCATATAGACCATTTCAACCTGAAACGTTCAAAACCAACGCAGATGAAGGGCCAACGCTTCTCGCTTTGAGCAACTACTACATTTCTGAAGGGGGCCATGATATTGAGGTAAAACTGTATACTCTCTGAGTATGCTTACTAACTGACTAATGCTTGCGCGTGCATTGGCTCCCTGCAGATGGATGCGAGCCATCTAGGGGGCAGAGCTCTGCTCGACCTTCCAACTCCGTAAGTGTTTTTCAGGGGCTCCGGCTATAAGCTTTCTGACTCAGGCGGCTGGCATGTTCCGGGCGGGCAGGCGTCGGCTTCATGTCCTCAGAGACGGACGGACGGCCTGGCTGGTGAGCCGCACAACAACAACAGAGAGGCCATAGAGGGCCTGACAGAGGAGACGAGACGAGACGAGACGAGAGGATGACTGGCGGCACTGTTCACTCACGCCCCCAGCCAGCCCGCCAGAGCCAGCCAGAGGAAAAGATGGGAGGATGGAAGGGGGAAGACCTGAAGAAAAGCCCAAATCAGCGCAGTCTTTGTGTGTCATGTACAAAGCCCATCTTTAAGCAGCTCGCGTGAGACCTTTTGCACAAAGCCGCTGACATTTTAACAAGACATCGAAGGGAACACCAGCGAACGGCAGCAGCAGTAGCAGCACAATAACAAAGACAAAGTGGAACATTCCAGATCTTTGCCAACGAGCCCTTCGGATTCCGGTTTGGGCCATTTGGCACTCCGGTCATCCGTGAAAATAAAGGCTAAAATAAAAATAAACAACACGCCTATGCTTGTGCGGTGTGTGAAGCGTTGCTGAGGTCTCGCGGGGGGCTGCCACTGGGGCAGGAGTGAGTGGGGGGCAAATCTTCAGGAGGTAGAATATCAGTTACATAAATACCAAACATCCCCTTCAACACACACACGCAAGAACACACATGCACACACACAGTTTTTAGCTGAATAGAAGACACACCCCGTCCTGCATCACTCATATCCTGTGACATGTTGCTGGATCAGACACAGACACAGACACACACACACACCTTATTTTCTGATCAATGTGTCAATAGAGGTACTACCTAAACACAGTTCAGGTACTGTTACTTAGTCTTAGTACTGTTGATGAGTCAACAAAAAAACACACCTTAATATGAATGACCAAACGGTCAGACACATACATAACCCCCCCCCCCACATACACACAAACTTTGGGTGTGTGAGTGTTGATATTCCAAGAGGGCCTTTGATTCAGCCAAGGTGACTTCCTGTCTTTTATGGTGTTGGTGTGAGGACCCGCCTGGACTGTATTGTGTAAAGTCCTGATTAATGACTGACTCATGCTGGGCTGGTGTGTGTGTGTGTGTGTGTGTGTGTGTGTGTGGGGGGGGGTGTGGGTGTGGGTGTGGGTGGGTCAAGCCAAGCCAGGCCAAGCCACTCAGCACACCTGAGAAATCGACAGGCCAAATTGACAGATCCACAGCCAAAGAAAATAATCATGCTATTTTACACTGACGACAGACTACATAACGATCCCTGATAAGCTCTGTGGAGACAGACATTGCACCTGGGGGTGAGGGTGTAGGGGTGGTGAGGGTGTAGGGGGTGTGGGGGGGGGGTTCTGAAGCGTTGACAAGCTGTTGACAGACACCAAGACTGCCAGCTATGGAGGTGATGTTGAAACGGCCTCTCAAAGTCTTTACAAGTCGACAAATAGAGGCTGCCTACACATATCTCTCAAGCACCAGCTGTAAAGTGACCAGGCATTAGGCTACTGTAGTGTGTGTGTGTGAAAGACAGAAAAAACAGCCACTCACCTACAAGTTCATTCGGGTCCCTCTTCTCCACCTCTGAGATTTCCTGTTAGAAAGATAAAGGGAGGAAAGGGAAGGAGAGAGAGAGAGAAAGAGAGAGAGAGAGAGAGAGAGAGAGAGAGAGAGAGAGAGAGAGAGAGAGAGAGAGAGAGAGAGAGAGAGAGAGAGAGAGAGAGAGAGAGAGAGAGAGAGAGAGAGAGAGAGAGAGAGTGTGACAGGGAGAGAAAGAGTGGAAAAATAGAGTGAGACAGATGCGAGAGGGAGAGAGGGCAAAAGAGGGGGGTGGGGGGGGGGGGGTAGAGAATTGGTCAGTTAGAGCATGTGTTCATATAGTCATTAATCTAAGGTTCAGGAAGCCCCCTCAACCTGCCCATTCATACGTACGTTTAATGTTTGGGATGCCCTTATCTCATGAGTGTGAAACCTGCCCTAATGTTTGGGGTGCCCTTGCCAAATGTTCACTCATCCTGGGTACTCTTAATCTTATGTTTGGGGTGTTCTGTTCACACACACTCTGGGGAGGACACTCCTGTGGGCCAGTGAAGGTCAATTAGTCATCAGTCAGATCTGACAAACTTTTTAATCAGGTCGGAATCCTGTCCTATCTGCTTACAATGTCCAAGCAGAAGATGCCACAATTAATGTTCTAACAAGGGTTTGATCCGAGTGGATTTCAGTCATCAGATTTTTATTTTTTTATCATGTCTTGTCGTCGGACGTACAGTGTGAGGAAAGCAAGTGTGTCCCGACTGAAATGTGTAATGCAATTTCCATATCGTATGCAGCTATAAATAAACGCAGTGTCTGCCCGGCTTTAGATGTTTAGGGTGGACGCTCTCGGCTGATGCTTGAAGCGCCCCCACATGATCCTGATGTTTGGGGTGCCTGCCCCTCTCCCCTGCCTGATCCTGATGTTTGGGGTGCCTGCCCCTCTCCCCTGCCTGATCCTGATTTTTGGGGTGCCTGCCCCTCTCCCCTGCCTGATCCTGATGTTTGGGGTGCCTGCCCCTCTCCCCCGCCTGGTGTTTGGGGTGCCTGCCCTGTGTAAATTCTTAGAACTACTTCCTCTGGTCCACAGTTTTATTCCCAGGCTGCGGCCGCCAGACGTTCTGCCTGCTGATGGCCGTAAGAGGCTGAAAGGATGCAATAAACTGTGGGAGTGTAACGTCTAGTGTATCGACATGCACCGTTTTATGGTATTTGCTTCTGCTTTACACCCAGTGCACCTGTGTCACACACACACACACACACACACACACACACTAGGGCTGTCACTTTACGTTCGAAAATCGATTGCACAATCGATTGGACCAACCAACACAAGTTTCGAAAACTAAAATAGGGAATAGATTTTAACCAAATATGTACACTATTAATTTTAAACGAATTAAACAAATGAAAAAGATGGATGTAACGAAACTCAGGAACAAGCAGAAAACCGGAAACAGCCGGAAACAGCTTTTTCAATCGGCTGCTGTGCTGCTGGTGTTTTGCCAAAAAGTTGAGGACAACGCGATCAACCTGTGCGACATGAGAGATACGAGTGATAGGCCCTAATAACTTGAGGAGTTCGATATGGAAGCACTTCGGGGTTTGGGTATATCAAACTATGGAGAAGGACAAAGCGGTATGCAAACTGTGCAGTCGTGAGTTCTACGTAGGCGAAATTTGTATAACATTTCTAATTGTAAACGCAGCCACGTTGAAGCCTGCAGTAATGTTTTTCACTGATGTTATGGCAGTCCACTCTGCTTATTGTTTTTCGAGAATGTTGCACTCCTGTTTGTCATTGTGCACGAAACTTCACGCCATTGTGCGTCTTCAAGCGCCCCCTTTACGTTCGTCCTAATGCCTGTTAGTTGTTCGTGGATTGTCCTATATTTGGTGTTGAAAATTGAAACGTCTTTAGACATGAAAAATCGAATTTACAATCGATTAAATGAACAATGTCAAGAATCGAACAGGATTTTTTCACAAAAGTGACAGCCCTAACACACACACACAGCAATGCCATCAAATGCCTCCAGAGACATCCAAAAGGAAAACACTGGTCTGAGGTCTGTGGAACTGGCTGTGTGAGAGCGAGGCACTAAGGTGGTTCTCTGGATGCCCGATTTTAATCGGTTCTCTGTGGAACACGCACCTTGTGTTTATTTGAGCATACAGCAAGCAGAAAAAAAAAACCCACACGAGACGCCTGGCGCTAACAGTTAAAAATAGTTTAACTTTTGTGGTTGTGTTTTGTTCAACAATGGGTTGTTGCTTAGTTACCTGTCTATGCTTTGCCAGGAAGCTAACTATCTAGCTAACACGTAGGCAACCATTTTCCATCTGGTATTTTGTTAACACTCACTAACATTTGCAAAAAAAACTTCATGTTTCGGAGACAAAAGAGTCTCTCGGTGTAAAGTACACGCCACCAGAGAGGCCAAATCCTGGCTTGGCTGCACTGACTGACCAAAGCGCTGGGTGTACAAGCCCAAACGTGAACAAGTACAACAACGATTAAAGACCCTGCACGCTTAATCTGGGTACTACAGGGATTAGGGAACAATTAAAGACCCTGCACGCTTAATCTGGGCACAACGGGGATTAGGGAAAGTGATGGTACTGATCCTTTGCTAATGTCATGCCTGTGCATGTGTCCTTTACCTAGTCATTTACAACGATGGAATCATTTTCCAATTAAATGATAATATGCATTTAATAAGCTCAGAGGTGATGGTGTGTAAAATGAGTGTTGCGGCTTCCTGGCCGTTTCCTGTCCAAGCGCAAGGCTTGTGTGCAGATAAGGGCTGGCCTGGCCTGGCCAACACCAGGCACCGCGCAGGTCCAGCAGAAAGAAACAGTGCCTCTATTCACTGGCATCACACACACACACACACACAAAGTCCCACTGCCCCCTCAGGTTACCTAGCAACAGCAAGGGCACATCCAAAGAATTGTTCTCAGGAGAAAGGAAAAGAGCCAAAACAAAGTATTGAAGTATTTTGTGTGTGTGTGTGTGTGTGTGTGTGTGTGTGTGTGAATGTCTGGTTGAATGCTACTGAATTCAGGCATGTGACCATAATTCTATGCACTTGTATAAGAATGAGTATGTGAGTTTCTACATTTTATTTTACAGGTGTGAATGTTTTTCTGCGATCGTGATGGTAATCTTCACACAAACAGAATTCCAACTTGCCAACTCAGCATGTGGCAGCACCCTTTGAGTGTGTGTGTTTCCTCAGGGGCACTGCCCAGATTTCACACACAGACTGCTCCCAGGACAGTCAATCACTGTGTATTGTGTTGCGTGTTCACCACAGGACTGATTTAGAGAGCCTGGGACAAAACCCCGACACAACCACACACAGTCTTGAATTTCCCCTGGAGATTAATAAAGTATCTATCTATCCATCTACACACACAACCACACAAACACACACACACTTGGATGCATACACACACTAGGGCTGCAAAAACTAATCGACTTAATCAACTATAAAAACTGTAGCCAACTAATTCAAGCATCTTGGGTCTAATCTAATCAAGAATCTAATTTAACAATTAGTCAGTTACGTCATTAACCAGATTTTTGCACGGATTAACTAGCTCATTAGACATAGAAAAGGGTTCTCTCGGGAATAGGCTATGAAGTAACTAGAGTTCCTGATGTCATTTGTTTTGCAGCAAAATGACAGAAGGTTAACATAAGCATCATCCAAAATATTTAAATCTCTTCAGCTGCACTGCAAAGAGGCAGAGTTGACCAAGGCATGTGCTCATCTGCTATTGGGTTGTTAAGTCCGATGTCACGGGCCCAACAGCTTTTTGGTAAAAAAAAAACAAAAAAACGTTTACTAGCACAGCCAGCCAGTTTTTGCAACTTCTAAACCTGGTCACCATCACCTCTGTTTTATTGAGAGTAAAACAAAACCGCTTAACTTTAACAGAGCAATTACTATAGCTGTGCAGCCAGATGATACAATCAAGGGTTACGTGCAGGCTTCAAAAAATAGGATTTTATTAGGTTGAGGCAACAAGTGAGTAGTAGGATGACAATTTTCTTAAAGGCAACACTGAATAGCGGAAAAAAAAAGTTTATTTTACTGTCTATGGAGAAAACCGAGCGGCTTTGAAAGCAGTTGTACCCGGAAAAGATTTATTAGCCTATCATTGCCTCATCACTAAATAACCGAATACAGCTATTTAAGAGGAAACATGTCAGCTTTGCAAAAGGAGACTTGGCTAACTTCAGTTCCCAAATCAAATTAAGTACAATTTACATTACAGCACAATAGTGAAGTTTGCAATGAGCTGCAATTGACTGCATGACGTGCTTAAAGACATTTCTTCACTTCCTACTGATCATTAATGCCCACAGCAATGCTATGTCCATTATGTAGACAATTACGAAAGCAGACAGAACAGAACTTTGTCGATAAATGCCAATCTTGTGATAATGAGCCATAGGCTATTCCTCACTTGAACACAAACTTGTGCAATGCAATGCAATTTTGGTCGAAGACTGCTTTGTTCAATACTGGGCCTGTTCCCCAGACTTGGATTAAGCCTGGTTATCATCAACCACAGGAGAATGTCACTGGAGATCTCCACACAGAAAGAGCCTTTAGACTAGCACAAGGGCTCCATCTATGTTCGGAAATCGGCCCTGTGTGTTGAACATGTCACTTTAATGTATCAATTATGATATGTATTAATGGTATGCATTAATGCACTGAATAGAATGGTTTATGATTCATTTAGTCACACGAATGAAGGGTTTCATCCTTGAGGGTTTCATTTTGAAACTATCCAGCTAGTCATCAACAGGATTTCTAAATATTTTGTTGCAAGTTGCAGCCCCAACACACACACACACACTTCTCAGAATGTTTTGGACAAATCGGTTTCCTCCAATGCAGCCTGTCCTGGTTCTCCTCCCTCGAGTGGTTCATTCAGTACCGCCCCACTGTGCCCTCACACGCCACTCAGTCTCAATTTACAGCATCATTTCTCTGGACTGCAGCACTCTCCTCCAGCCTCATTTGGCCCAGTGTTCCTGTGCTGTGACATCAGCCTGAAATGCACCCCATTCCTTCTTCACTTGTTATACCCAACATAAGGAGGGAGAGACGGTTTCCACCAGCACTGCGACTGAACTTTTTTTTGAACTATTTTTCCTCTGCGTTTAAATCATCTGGGGGTGGCATACACAAATATGGTTATGGGATTTGGCAGATACACACACACACGCGCAGAGTCTGATAAGACAAAAAAAACTAAGAGAATGAAGTAGCTTTTCCTTCGATTAACCAGGAACTGGATGGATGAGACCCAATCGTCAAGTAGACACCACACATTTTTGTTTGTGTGTGTGTGTGTGTGTGTGTGTGTGTGTGTGTGTGTATATATATAAAAGGTTCAAAGAACATTTCAACTTCTCTGCACTAGTGAACACTGAGGAGTGACATCACATCCATCCATCACCAGCTCTCCATTCACCACTGCATCCTACCACACACACAGCGCTGACAACACTTAGGACACATGTACATGCAGTCCTAACACACGTACTAGAGTACTGACACACTCACAGTACTGACACACTCACAGCGCTGAAAACACTTAGGACACAAGTACATGCAGTCCTAACACACGTACTAGAGTACTGACACACTCACAGTACTGACACACTCACAGTACTGAAAACACTTAGGACACATACATGCAGTCCTAAAACACATACTAAAGGACCCAGAGTACTGACACACTCACAGTTCTGACACACTCACAGTTCTGACAACGATTAGGACACATGTACTGACACACTCATGCCCAACCTCCAGCCGCCTGCGGCACACCTATGGGAAGCTGAGCACCAGAGATGTATTGGGCAGGGAAATCCCTGAGGTCCCTGTGTGGGTGAGCCCACACAAAAGGCTGAGCATTAATGAATCTGCACATCCGCACACTAAGGAAGCTGTACTGCCGTCAGCGCGACTTATGATCCTCCCCCAGAGGAGCGATTAGTGTGTTTTACTCTCACTGTTGCTACCTACAGGCTATAAACATTAGTTTCTCTGATTGGACATACCCCACCCCCCAAACACACACAGACACACACACACACACACACACACACTCTTTCACAATCACACCACCATGGAGCGCTGGAAAATTTGATGATTGGATGCTAAGGATGAAAAGATGCACACACAAAAAGCATTCCATCCATAGAACTGCTTTTACCCTCTAGACTTACCCCTCGACCCTGAAGGGCACTAGCTTGAACACTAATATTGGACCAACCAAGGCCATCTAATACACTAAGACACTCCCGCCCTGCGTCCTGATTGTATGGTAGAGCCAATCTGGTGCTGAAATCACTTTCAACGGAAGCGATCCCAGATGGATGTGAGTGGAGCTAGGCGGTACGGAATTCATCTGGCGAGAGTCAGGTTAGGCCATACACACAAAGAGCTCCAGCTTTAAGTCTCCCATACAAGGGTGGGGCACTTCCACACATACCACAGGACAGGTATTTAAGGCATTTAACTGCCCCTGCTACACAGGAGCAGTATTACACCCAACCGTACTGACGCACAACTGACCGTAATCCTCATTAACCAACTGAAGATGGGTATAAGATTAGTAACTCTTTAACTCAATGAGTGCCAAAAACGTAATATTACGTTTTTCCTTTCCAATGCGTTGAGTGCCAAAAATGTAATATTACGTCTTTAGCTTTTTTTTTTTTAATTACGAAACTAGACACTCTAACACACCTTATGTGATTTTGGGAACTCTTGTGATGAATAGAAATGAAATATATGACGATCGAAAACTCATGAAAACGCACAATCTGGACATTTTATCTGGACATTTTATCATAACTCGGTTGCCGCTTTCGGTCAAATCAGTGACGCATGCACGTCATCTCAAAATCAGGCCATTTTCGTGGGTCTATCACTAGGTGGCAGTCTCGCCAGGTCTCGCTGATCACTTCCCCGAAAGTTTACAGGCAACACTTAATATTTCATGAAAGACGTTATATCTCCATTTCTAGAAAAAAAGAGTGATTTTGATGAAACTAGCCGCTGTTTAGCTTGGGATTTCTCAGGAACAGAGGCGTGTAGAAATGCACGGTTTGCACCCACTGAGAGCTTAATGTCTCACCTTTTAAACGAGCCATTGTATGTGTTCATAGCTATAACACAGAATATGCTGTGGCTGTACAAAAATCATCAACAATGGTCTAGATTGCTGACACTCTAGGACAAAGCTTCCGAAAACAGCTTGGCATTCAATGAGTTAATAACTGGAGTGAAGAACTAAAAAGACTGAAGTCCATTAATGTCTCCATCAACTTTTTATATTTATATGTTACATTAACTTAGTCAAGCCAGTCAAATGCCTGTAGGTCTTGAGGCAACGCCTTGATAGCTAGTTGAGCTAGTTGATGGTCTAACCATTTTACGGTCATATTTGATCCTAGTGTTTAGTAACGCCATTCTTGACAGTGCCCATTACTTTGCCTTGCTGTTATTGCCACAGTGGTATCAACGTCTCTTGAGGTACATGGTGGCATTATAAGAGCTGACATAGTCACTCTTGCTGGTTAGCATGCTATCTTTAGCAGATATCTGGGCAGTGCAGACGATACGTGATTTTGACAAAAAAAAAAATTCACATTCTGTTGTTTGCAGTTAGTTTTTGAATGTTTCAAAATAAAATGTTACATATAATACCTTTATATGAAAGACAAAATGTGTAATGTCCTATTGTGAATAATACAACCACGTTCATTAAATCATGGTACATTACGTGACATTCAACTATTAATTAATTAACAATTAATTAAGGCCAATTTTTATTACTGAGGGTCAAAATTGAAAGTTTTCTTAAAACAAAATTCCATTAAACATGCTGCTCTGACAGTATATAATCAACAACATAAATGGAATATCAGTCTGTCAAGCAGATGAGGTATGTCAAGCTGAATGTCTTACATACACACCCCAAATGTGTTTACAAAGGTTTTATGAAAAACAAAGACAAGTAGTTGCAACAAAATACTATTAAATTATGATCATATCACATGTATGGGCAGGAGGTAGGGAGTAAAGACATGGGATATAAGTGTTTGCAAAATACCAGACAGATATGAATGTGCTTGTGAGCATCTAACATCTACTTTCTGAGTAGACTTTTACTGAATCAGACAATTTATGGCTGTACTACTGGCTGCTCAGGTTTGAGTAAATAGACTTGAATCCATGTGAATAACTATGATGTTGTCACCTATTCAGTTAAGTATGAAGTTACAGAAGCATTTTGTTTATTTGATTGACGCCTATTCAGTTAAGCATAAAGTTACAGAAGCATTTTGTTTGTTTGATTTTAACCTATTCAGTTAAGTATGAAGTTACAAAACCATTTCATTTGTTTGACACCTATTCAGTTAAGTATGAAGTTGGATTCCTGAGCTCATCTGCTAGGCTGTGGGTGTGTGTTTTTAGATCATTACTGTTCAGAGTCACTGTGTCTGTGAGCCACAGACATGCAAGGGCGTGTTCACACACACCAGAGGAACACGCATCGAGCACAACAGGCTTGAGACAGTTTGTCCCCGTTCTTCACACTGTACCATTTTCTTTTATGTGAAGTGTCTCAATAAATTATTGTGTGCTTAAGAGGGAATCTTTGAGGAGCTGTTGAACCACAAGTCCCAGAACTGAAGAGACAGGGCAACAGCTTTGATGCCTCCCCACCCACAACCACTCTCCCTTTTTCCTTTCTGTTCTTATTCCCTCCATCATTTAGATGCCTCTCCTCCAAATTGTGTACTCTGCTACACCTCCATCTCTCTTCATCCCTCTCTTCCCTCCCCCTCTGACATGCCACAAAAGGCACTACTCCTCCAGAGCTCTGCCCTCTGTACATATTTTTTCTCTCTCTCTCTCTCTCTCTCTCTCTCTCTCTCTCTCTCTCTCTCTCTCTCTCTCTCTCTCTCTCTCTCTCTCTCTCTCTCTCTCCTCTCTCTCTCTCTCTCTCTTCTCTCTCTCTCTCTCTCTCTCAAAGCCTGTACGTACACCACAATCTCTTTCTCTTTTAAGATTGAGCTTGGTCTGGTGAAAGCCAGACTAGGGTGCCATGCAAGGTTCATAGGAAGCACTGGGGCTAAGTGTCTTGCTTAAGGACACTTCGACAGGGTCAGGCGGAGTTGGACTCCAGCCAGCAACCTTCCAGCTGCTGGACGACTCCTCGACCTCCTGAGCCACTGCCACCATTGCATTCCTCTTTCTCTCCTTCACTAGCCTGAGGAGTGGCTCAGATCACAGGCAGGCTATGGGCAGAGATCAACGCAGGAGGAGGAGGAGGAGGAGGAGGAGGAGGGGGAGGAGGAGGAAACAGAAAGAGAAGAATGGGAGAGCAAAGGGCAGCGGAGAGAGAGAGAGAGAGAGAAAGAGAGAGAGAGAGAGAGAAAGAGAGAAAGCATAGAGGAGTGAGTGAAAAGGGAAATATGAGAGGAAAATGAATATGAAGGATGTGGAGGGAGGGGGAGAGAGTGAGAGAAGAAATAAGGTTTAGAAGAGAGCAGAAGGTGACAGACAGAAGGAGGAGAGCAGAGAGTTGAGAAGAGGAGAAGGGCGAGGAGGAGGAGGAGGAGGGCGAGGAGGAGGAGGAGGAGGAGGTCAGGGCATCCTTAGGTCAGTAAGGGCCTGTCCCTGGCTCCGTATGGCAGGAAATGGGCCCCAAGAAACAGGCCAAGCTCTTCCAACTCAAACAGCACTAATCAGTGCATAGGGCGTGGCACGGGCTACTGGAGAAACACAACACCACAGTCTCCACCACAGGCCCTCAACTCATCCCAGGGTGAGTGAGAGGGGTTATTAAGGATACACAGACAACATATAGACAACATACATGGACAACCAGGCAGAGTTGCCCATCGGTGGAGTGGGTTGGTGGGGTGGAAGGAAAAGAGTAGAAAGGTGGACCATTGGTGTGATGAGCCACGTAAACCAACAGTGCCCCCTAGTGGAAAAAGATCTAAACACGTAGAAGAGAGTTTTACAAAACATGTAAGACACACGTTTGGGTCCCGCTTCCAATAATGCTACCCTGATAATAACAGACAGGCAGGAATCCATACGACTCTCCCTTTACAGTTCAAAATTCTTGTAGCACCATTAAGCCCTTTGGGAAGCTTAACCCAGGTCTCTCCTAAACACCAGGTAAAACCTCTTTTGGGTGATAGACTATGAGCTGCAAGTAGAACACAGACAAAACTAACACTACATTTTATGAGGATACGTGTGTGTGTGTGTGTGTGTGTGTGTGTGTTGGGGGGGGGGGGGGGCTTCAAATACCTTACTGTCATCTGCATCGCCCCCTGTGTCCGACTCCTCCTCTTCCTACAAAGACAAGAATGCAGGGGGTTAACTCAGCATCACGGGGGGGGGGGGGGGGGGGGGGGCAGGCCTGAGTCAACTGACACATGGGGTGAGTCATGAGAACAGCATCTGTGATGACAAGGTTAACGATCATAAGATCACTGACAAAAAAAAAAAAAACAAACAGAGAGAGAGAGAGAGAGAGAGAAAGAGAGAGAGAGAGACCGAAAGCAGAGATGGACTTAGAACAGAGCAAAAAAGAAGACGACAGGTGCTGATGACTCAAATGCCTTCTCGAGACCAAACAGGCAGCTGCTAGACTAACTCCAGTCATGAGGAGTTCCACTGACAACCACAGCCAGACAGGCAACCAAACCAAGTGCCATAGACGAGTCGACACACACTGAGATACGGAGACAGTGCAGTGAGAAGTGAAGAGGGTGTGTGTGTGTGTGTGTGCGTGTAGAGGGGGATGTAGAGGTGGGGTCATGCCAGAATACAGTTAGTAAGTTGACATGACATGGCTTTAAATGACAACGCACTACTCATCCTACATACTGTACAGGTATACAAGGTACAAGACCACTGCAACCTGAGCATACAGTTGTGTAAATGTTCTTAGCTTGGCTGAAGAAATGCCAGTTAAAATGTACCAGCTAGTGCATTATTAAATCTTAAGTGCAGCAGCTGCAGTGTTTTTGCATAGCACCTGAGACAAATGAACAGAACAGAACTGTTTAGGCATTAGATCAGACTGAAAGCATCAGTGAAGCCTCTTATGTGCAGACAAGAGAGCAAGTGGTGGCTTGGTCTCCGCTAAGCTGGCAACAGGTATGACCTGCCAATCAACAAGATTGGATGAGCGCTTGTGTGATTGACATGAAACTCATTCTAGATAGATAGATAGATAGATAGATAGATAGATAGATACTTTATTGATCCCCAGGGGAAATTCAAGGTCTCAGCAGCATACAGACAACACAAACACATTCTTTAACAGCAGAAAGAGTAATTAAAGTATATAATATAAAAACACAACTAAGCAATAAGGACAGTAGAAGATAAAGAATATGCTAAATATACTAAAATACAAATTATACTAACTATTACTTAATCTAAATCAATTCTAAAAACAGTATCCACATAGTGGTGATTAATCAATCAGAGGCGCTTGCAATGACTGAGGCAGGGACTGAGCCTGTCATTCTCTGTGCCTAGTAAGGTATGGTAAGGTGCTCTGTGTGAATGAGTGTTATGGTGGTAGTGCAATGGTGATAGTGCAAATGAGTAAGTCCAACAGTGCAACAATGCAGAAATAAAGTAAAGTAAAGTCTATATATCTATATTCCAAGAGTGAAAGATCAAAAATCACCGCACACTGATCACTGTAACTTAATATTTATTGTAGAACGAACAACGCGTTTCGCCTAGCGCTTCATCAGGTTGGCTCTGTACCATCCCCCCTTCCTTTCCAGTAAGCCTCCCTTTTAAGCAATTGTTTTATCAAATCACCACCTAAAACAATTGCTTAAAAGGGAGGCTTACTGGATTCACAAATTTAATACAGTCGAACCATATGGACTTAATGAAAAACAAGACTTGAGTGTTTTTTTGTGAACAGAATAACTGGCTTGTAAAAATTATTTGGTATATTCAAACTAATAAGGTACTTTCTTATGCACATCTTGATGTTGTGGAATTAATTAAATGTTAGAGGTGTTGATAAACTGATGAACTGTTGATGATGACAAACTGTTGAATTTATGAACAAAATTATTAGGTGGATTTTATAAATTGATGAATTACTGATCACTGAATTACTGATGTTATTTGATTGATGCTGTTAATGAACTTATGTACTAAATGATTAGGTGTTTATGAATTACTGGTGTCACCTATGAACTAATTCTTAGGTGTTTTATGAATTTATTAACTACTGATGTTGTATGTGAACTTATTAATTCTGTGTTGTTTAAGAAGTATATTGATGTTGTTAATGAAATTATGAACTAATTAATCTCCCAACAAGGTCATGTGACATTACCTGATTTATTCACCTGTGGAAAGGAAGGGGGGATGGTACAGAGCGAACCTGATGAAGCGCTAGGCGAAACGCGTTGTTCGTTCTACAATAAATATTAAGTTACAGTGATCAGTGTGCGGTGATTTTTGATCTTTCACTCTTGGATTATACTTACCTGCCTCACCTGCACCTGTTCAACTGAAGGTTTGTGCACAGGGACACCTATGGACTTCTATATATCTATATATTTAACTATTTAAAGAAAATGTATAAGTGTGGCCACAGTTCGGCTGTGGCATGGAGGGGGGGGGGGGTTATGCATATGTGCTAATGTGCTAATATAGCACGCAAACAGTGAGGCATAAAGACAGTGGTAAAAGTGGCTAGTGGACAGACAGTATCCAAACATGGAGGGGGTGAAGAGACAGACAGACTATGCAGAGAAGTCTATCTCTCCTCTTCCCTTATGTGAGGCATTGAACAGTTCAATGGCCCTGGGGACAAATTACTTTCTCAGTCTGTCAGTTGTGCAGTGAGCGAAGTCTCCAGCTGATCAGGCTCTTCTGCTTAACAATAGTGCTGTGGAGTGGGTGACACTCATTGTCCAAGATGTTGATCAGTTTGTTCAGGGTCCTTTTATCATATATTGAAGTGATGCACTCCAGTTCAGCTCCCACTACAGAGCCAGCTTTCCTTACCAGCCTGTCAAGTCGCCCCGCATCCTTCTTCTTTGTGCTTCCTCCCCGACATACCACTGCATAGAAGAGGACGCTGGCAACAACAGACTGGTAGAACATCCTGAGGAGCTTGCTGCACACATTGAAGGACCGCAGCCTCCTCAGGAAGTACAGCCTGCTCTGCCCTTTCTTGTAGAGTGCATCAGTGTTGGCTGACCAGTCCAGTTTATTGTCCAGGTGGAGACCCAGATACTTGTAGGTGCTAACCACCTCCACATTGACCCCATCAATGTGGACTGGTAGCAGAGTGGGCTTAGACCTGCGGAAATCCACCACCATCTCCTTGGTCTTTGAAGTGTTAAGTTGGAGATGATTGAATTTGCACCATTGCACAAAGTCCTCCACCAGGCTCCTGTACTCCTCCTCCTGCCCGTTCCTGATACACTCCACAATTGCAGTATCATCAGAAAACTTCTGCATGTGGCATGACTCGGTGTTGTAGCAGAAGTCAGATGTGTACAGGGTGAACAGGACTGGAGAGAGCACAGTTCCCTGTGGCGCTCCGGTGCTGCAGATCACAGTGTCAGAGAGACAGTTCTTCAGTCTGACGAACTGTGGTCGCTCGGTCAGGTAATCTGTAATCCAGGTTACCAGGTGAGCGTCCACACCCATCTGCAAGAGCTTGTCTCCCAATCTGAGGGGCTGGATGGTGTTAAAAGCACTTGAGAAATCAAAGAACATGATTCTCACAGCACTTTTCCCCTTGTCCAGGTGGGAATGTGTCCTGTGTAGAAGATAAGTGATGGCATCGTCCACGCCCACTTTCTCCTGGTAAGCAAACTGTAACGGGTCTAGTGCATGGCGTACCTGGGGTCTGAGCATACCTAAGACCAATTGCTCCATTGTCTTCATCACATGTGATGTAAGAGCGACAGGTCTGTAGTCATTAAGCTCACTAGGGTGTGGTGTGGGTGTGGTCATATGCACAATAAAAAACACTGCCAAAAAGTAGAGTACCTAAGCCCTTTGAAAACCTGTACGGTGTTCATATTAGATTTACCCAAGACCTTATGCCTTTCCATATGATGTCTGAAACCTGAGTCTGACACCTGAGGATGTCCTAATATGGACACCGTAATAATCTTTTGGAACCGTCATGACAGAACCATTTAGTCACCAGATGACAAACCAGGGAATGCAATGTTTTGGAGGTCTTCCTCAGTCAGAGGTGTTCTACTATAATGTGTGCAGCCCCATCTAGGGTATGTCTCTGTACAGATCAGTTGTGATATCAATGAAGAACAACTGGCACTTTCTGACTGGAATAGGACATTAAAGATTAGAACAGGGGTGGGGTGTCCTGCAAGCATTGAGGAAGGAGATAGGATGCAACCTGCCACATTGTAAAAAATACTCTGGTTCACTAATCTAAAGACGACCTGGAATCTGAAATTTAGAAATAAATAATATAGTGCCTTGGTTCCCAAAGTGCGGGTCGGCAGCCCCCGGGGGGCGAGAGATGATTTTCAGAAATAAAAAATGTTAATACTAGAACTAGCATATTTTAGTCATAATTGTAACAAAAGATTAAAAAATAGTAGTTACATTTCAAATAAAAACCTTTCCGGTGGGGGTTTGAGGGGCGGGCTGAAAAGCTTGGGAACCCGTGATAGTGTCTATAATAACAAGAGCAACTGCAGCCTTGTTTCACATGGCATGTTTTGAAATTCTGTGAAAACACCTTCTAATAGCCCTGAGCAAAAGCCCCAAGGAGCTGGTGTCTCATTGCACTTAATTGAGACCGTGAGGAGTGAGTGAATGAGCTTTAAATGGCATTAGATGTTACGGCGTCTACATAAGGAGTGAGTGAATGAGCTTTAAATGGCATTAGATGTTACGGCGTCTACATAAGGAGTGAGTGAATGAGCTTTAAATGGCATTAGATGTTACACCGTCTACACATACTCCCCGCATCAAGACACACGGCATGACAAAAAAAAAAAAAATCACACATATACAGCAAAGGCATAACATCCCATTGCAAGTCTGTTAAAATAATGAAATGCACCATTGGGTGTAGTAGTATGCTGTATTATACATCTCCTGTCATTTCCATTCATTAACATTGCTAAAACATGCACACACACACACACACACACACACACACACACACAGCCACACGTTAAGAGTGTTCTATAACTGACATGCAGGCAAGGTCATGCCTGAGGAGAGACTGATGTATTTCACAGACTGACGGATCAGCCATCGGAGAAAAACCCAACAAGTAATTTATTAAACTGATCTGAACCACTTTATACAACACTTCTCTATTTAGATAAATTAAGGGACTTGCTTCTTTGAGGCTTGAACCCATTTGCTTTGAAATAATGTTCTGCTTATGGTAGATGTGCAGAGAAATAGGCTGACATGTGGACAAAGAGATTGTCTCTTGTTGTGCTTTATGTCAGAGTTAAATGCCCAACATTACTCCACATCCACCTCACTTACTGCACTTTAGATTAGGCTACGACTCACCATCCTGCCTGATGCCGGGGACACGGCATTCTTTAGAATGCATGAAGGTGAGAATAGGTGATGTCTTGGGACTGGTATGACAGGAGGCTTTGTCTAGTGCTCAGAGAGCCTACTGAGGTGTCCAGCTGCACAACCACTTGTTTTATACACGGATTTCACACTGTCTGGTTTTTAATTCAATGTAAGAAGGAAAACATCTTAAGTGAATTTACGTGTCTAGTCTGCTTAATGTCCAAGTGAGGCCAGGCCATACTTGCGCACTGACCCGATGAAACTAATACAGTGTGGAAAAAGTCAGAATAGCTCACCGAATTTCTGGAACTGTCCTCGCTCTCTTCGTTTCCTGATCCCACCTCGTCTCCGTCACCGATTTGGCTGACTTCGTTATAGTCTGCAGATACTAATCCGGTCTGGTCCTCATCTGGAAAAACAACATCCTCTATGTTTACAAACGGTGAGCCTAATTTACTTTCAACATGGTCACTGCGCGATTCGCAAAAACTTCGAATGTCGCACTGTCAAAGGGTGAGACGAGGACAAATGGCAGCACAAACTAGGAACTCCTTCTACACTACAATAACAACACTAAACAATAAAATAACAATTTAAGACATCTTTATTCAAAGGACGCATAGACGACCAATGAACTTAATGATTACAAAGAGAGAGAGAAAACGTTTTAGTCAGAATGTAGGTCTACCTCTGCTTGAGATGTTGAAGTTAGGCTATAACATTTCTCTATTCTAATAGTTAACGTTACCTCCAACAATCCTTTTGGAGGTAAGAACGCTGGCTAATGTAAGATGTTATTACAAGAATCCTTGAAACAAATATCTTTCACATAGGGACATCTAATAAAGTTGGGTAACTAATAACACTAAGCCAAATACATGTAAGTCCTTCAATTTAGACGGTTTGGGTTGGTTGGGCACTGTAACTATCGTTCATTACAATACTGTAGCTAAATTACAAGACCAAGGTAGGTAGTTAACAGGCACTGTTTGGACATCTTCAACAGTTAATACGTGTATGACTGAAATATTGTAGATGTATAGGATGCTATTAATTTGTTTCGTTGTCATTCATAGTACAACATAGCAAAGTGGCAACTTATTTATTTCAAGTAGCATGTTCCTGAAATGCTAAGAAGCTATTCAACATTAGATGCTAGCAGCTTCTGGACGATCCAGAAATCAAATGTATCTCCCGGGAAAAGGCAAGCACATACTAAAATATCGCAATCATCTTGACATATTATAATATTATTAATACCACCTTCGTCTGAGTCGGTAGCATAATCCGCCAAAGATGAAATTAGAGCAGTCTTTTTACCGCTCGCCATCTCAGTAACGTTACCCGTCGTCGTCGCACAGTAATGACGATGGATTTGTACTGTGCACATGCGTGCTACAACGGAACGCGATTTGATGACGATAGACATCCGAGCTCTTTTCAAGACAACAGTGGAACCGGGCGTTCACGTTTATCTCTGATAAAAACCGAGAAGAATACCGAGGTTTCTTCCACGTATGACTACATATTTAACTAGCGATCGCTAGTCAGCCTACTAGAACTACTCAGCGCTTTTTTGACCGCCTAAACTTCCTTTGGAATCTGTCTATCGTCTAACAAGATCTCTACTCAAGACGGTTTGTTATGGCGTACCAACTGTACAGAAACACCACGCTGGGAAACAGCCTTCAGGAGAGCCTTGATGAACTGATTCAGACACAGCAGATCACTCCTCAACTTGCGCTTCAGGTTCTGCTCCAGTTTGATAAAGCCATCAACACTGCACTGGCCAACCGTGTGCGGAACCGGGTCAACTTCAGAGGTTCCCTCAACACCTACCGCTTTTGTGACAATGTGTGGACATTCGTCTTGAATGATGTGGAATTTCGGGAGGTTACGGACCTGGTGAAAGTCGACAAAGTGAAGATTGTGGCCTGTGATGGAAAGAATACTGGATCTGGAGCAGCAGAGTGATGTTCTGAGAGAGAGAGAGAGAGAGAGAGGAAGAACAGGACTGTACATATTAAAGTAAAACTACGAAGGCCAATCAAACCAACACAGCTGTGTCAATAGCGTGTGTGACTGGCCTGCAATTGCAGGAAACCCTTGTATTTTTCCCCATTTTACCACTGTCCTCAATAATAGTCTGTATCCTTAATAAACTTTTACGTTTGCCGTTGGTGTATTAGTACTGTATTTTATTTATTTATTTGTTTGAGAACTAGTTGATTGCACTTGGAAACAGACCGTTTGCATTATGCCTACAATCTGCCTGGATAAAAGAAGACAAGTTGAGGTAGGCATTTTTGTAATGGGTCAAAAAATGAACATTTAGGTAATTCATGTGCTTGTCGTTAGCTCCTATTTCCGAGTTTGCAAATTGTAATGATGACTTGTCGCGCGTTCGATGTAGTAGGCTAGGCTATAAACGAGGAAGCAGTTAAATAATGGGCTTGTCAAAAACAGTGTTTCTCGAGTTGATGTTTTCACATAAAAAAGAAATAAAACATAGCAGTCTCGGATGAGGGAGAAGTTGAAGAGGAGAGGATACGCGTCGGTTGAGGCATATGCTTTAGGATAAAATTAGCACAATTAATTTAGCTTCTGTTTGCACTTTTGTTTCGCTAGACATGGCTTGTGCTGCTACATTAACCACAACAACAATGATATTACATTTAACAAATGTTTTCAAATGCTAAATAAAAACAAGCTTTTTGTTGTCCAAATCATCCTGTAACACATAGGCCTAGCTCAAAATCCTCTCAGACATGCTGCAAAACAAAATTATGAACAACCCCAATATCGAGGACTGGATTGGAATAGATGAGCATCCTGACAATGGATGATAAGACACTCTAAAACCATGTGAGACTTACAAGAGCTTAATTCAGCATGTGTAGTAATAAAAACGGCTGGAACCTGGACTTACTACAGGCAATCAGCATAGGGGTCTGCAGAGAATCCCCTCAGATCAAAAAACATTATCATGTTGTAATGGTAGGCCTACATGGCAGATCAGAATTGTTATAAAGAAATTGCTGATATGTTTGATGTATCACAATGCTCGACATGCCATCTTGAAAGTGCTGGCACTTACCTGCTCTGTGGCCTGGTCTGTCATTACTTGGCCCACAGAGTTCCTCAAGAGGGCAACATGCTGTCTTTAATCGCCTGTGTCAACTTGAGGGCTCATTGGTGTTACTGACACCTGTCATGTAAACATGCAGAGTCCAACAGTAAGAGAGGGTTGGGTTACTGTGTGCTCCAGGGAATTGTTGATGATTATGGAAGATTTTTGGATATTTTTGCTGGACCAAGAGGAGATGGAGAGAAACCAAAGACTGTATATTTAGTCATAGAGAGAAATGCAAGGACTAGCTAAGGCGGAGTGATAGTTGGCTTATGGAAGGTTGAAGTGGCGGTGGAGGTGGCTCCGTTAAAGGAACCATATGTAAGATTGTGGTCAAAACTGGTACTGCAACCACTTTCAAATTACTGTAGAGATGTGTATCCCCTCCCCCTGACTCGAGGTTGCCAACCCGGATGCCAAAACACTACCGACTTTGTGATTAGTAGATAGGTGGAGGGTGGCACATCAGGCCAAAACACAACATGACATGACAAAACACAACATCAACATCAGTTAAGGGCTGCAACTTCATTTTTTAAATGACAAAATCCTGGCCGAACTACTGTTGTCAGTGATATAAGTATTTGAAATTAACATGATTTCTTAAAGTGTAGTGATATATCAGGGCCATTTTATGATTAATTGTAATACATTTCTTACATATGGTTCCTTTAAGTCTAGAACACAAGGATTCCGCAAACTCTAGAAAACAAATATATGGTTGCAGCACCGTCTCATATTTTGCTCAAAGTTTTATCTATATTTAGGTCCCAAAACTGAGACGTATAAACATTTTATGTTAACTTCCCAGTGTTTTTTTCTTACATTTCTTTAACCTTGATTTTGTATCTTTTTTTACACTAAAACAAAGAGCCTTATCTCGGAGACCATGTTTGGGCATTAATATATTAAAAACTATTATTCCTAGACAGACATGTTCTCAGTGTGATTGGACCTTTTAAAGTGTGCACTGTGTGCCCATTAGTTTTATATAAGGCCCTAGATATGGAAAAAAGTGCAAAACCAGTGATATTGAGGTTCTTGTAAACTCATGTTTTATATCCACATGGCACCGATCATGCTGAGAACATGTTTGTCTTACACCCTACAAAGTTTAGGCTGCCTATGATTATGAATAACACTTTTCCCATTATATTAATGCCCAAACATTGCTTATCAGATAATGTGATTTACATGCTGTAAAACTGAAGTAATTTCAAGGGCTGAAAATAATATAAAGACACAGGATTTGAACAGAAATCATTTTAAAGACTTTGGTTTTGGGACCCATTCTTATAGACACGTTTTGAACAAAATCTGAGACGATGCATCAACAACAACCTTGTCTGATTTGATATGGAATGACCCCTCTCTGGGGTCCCTCACACAGTGGGCACACCTCTGATGGCCTCATGGCAAGCCATCCCACCTCTGACACCGTATGTAGCGAAGGGAGAGAGCAGTGACCCCATCCGGACTCTAAACCCGGGTCTTGGGGGTACTAAACCTGCAGCTTGACCGCAATGCCCGATGCTCAGAGCCTGATAGGCAGTAAGAGCACATACTCAACCGTAGTGACGACGGCACTCCGTCACAGTGCTACTTTAAAATGAGATGTTACCCAGTTCAACAATTCCCTTCTCTATGTGAGATATTCATACATACATGTTTTTTTCTCTCTCTCCATCCAAAAATATCACGTTGGCCTGTTGGCAACTATATGCTAATCAAGTCAGTAGCCATTGAACAACTTTGAATCATTTTATAAATACATTAGTCACTCTAATCTCTTTTAAGATATTTTATTGTTGCGTCAAGTTGTCAGAGATATGGAAGAAGTCGTTATGTTCCAATCGTTGGTTTATTATTATTATTCTTGTTTTTATTCAATCACATTGTTAACCCGTACAAAACAACAAACCTGGGGAGTTTTCTCCTTGAACAAGCGGTGCGTCATTTGTCTGCTTTGTTACATTCACTTGACATTGCTTTTTTCCTCTGCCTAACAGCTGGCCTATTAAAAGGTGTTGGCCTATAAAGAGAGTGCATGAGTGAGTGTTTGCACCCATATCATAGATAGGCAGTGTGTAGTGCACCATGTCCAAGTGGCAGTGTTTGCACTTAAAACACTAAAAAAAAAAACGACACAGCTGGAACTTTAAGGTTTTCCTCCTTTGACGGTTCCAACTTTTTTTCTTGTTGGGTATCACAAAACGCCATTTACCAACATGATCTTGTTGGGTATCACAAGACGCCATTCCTGGTCTTCTTCTTCTGTCCTCTGCCAGAGCTGCTGCAGCAGCAGCCGAAGGACATGGCGAAGATAATCATGGCCACAAACATCACAAAGAAAATGGCCATGACCACAGCGCCACCCAGCACCCATGGCTGGGTCTGCAGTCGGTGCCAGGTCCACTGAACCCAGTCCTGGGGGGAGCTGCCCTGGAACGGAGGTTTGGGGACACTAAAAGAGCAATGGAGAGAGAGAGAGAGAGAGAGAGAGAGAGAGAGATGTTGGTGGGCTTCATATGAACCTTCCTCAAGATACAGTGGAGACCCATAGAACAACACTGATTAGAGACCCGGTTTGAATAGAGGCAGTGTATATTGGCTCATTCATTCATTCCCTCACTCTCCACCTCAAGCTGGTGTGTAGTGAGCATTCTGGCACATAATGGGTGCCACACATTGGTGGTGGTTAGTGAGGTTCTCCCTTAACTGTGAGGCGCTTTAGGTGTCTTGAAAAAGCGCTATATGACATGCATGTTGTTGTTGTTGTTGTTGTAGAAGATATCCAAAGTCCGCAGTCTCACATGAGTTCTCGTTTTATTTTAAGATGTTATCAGCCTGATAGTCATCTTTTGGCAAGGTGTTTTCACATAGATTTTGGGGTGTGGCAATGTAACTCCAATGACTGTTTCATATCACTAAAACAATAGGACTGGGTGGAAGCATTGATAGCAATTAATACAAAAGAAAATCAAGTAGGCTGAATTACACATCCAATTTGAAGATATAAGGTCCATGTTGTGGACTAAATTTGAATTAAGGGGCTATTGACATAGTAGTTTAAAGTATATCTGAGAAAGCCAGAACATATGAAGCTGTGATCCCGTGACCCCAGACTTAAATGAAGTCAAAGAGGGGGATTGTTCAAGGGCAGGCTTAAGCTCCGCCCCCTGTTTACAGACATATGAACGCAAGGACAATGTTATTACTTGTTGATGGAGCTGGTGAAAGTCCGCTAACCAGTGAGAAGTTGTTCACCAGAGAACACTTTCTATATCTATATGTCTGGAAGGCATCAAATAAGCTATTCGGATAGATAGATTAAGGCAATCATACCAGGCAATCCTGTTAAATAAATCAGTTGTCTGTGCTGTGTGAATTATTTGGTTATGTGATCATGTTAATTTAGGAATTTCTCATTCTAATACCAATTTCAGCATTTTCAATAATTTACTTTGACTTATTCAGTATAACATAAAGCGATAGTGAACGGAGATTCAATATTAACAGTTAGCAATCCATTCATATAAACCTGATATCCTACCTCAGGATAAAACTTATTTAATCCTGTTTTTTTAATGGTATCTCACTTTAGGATTCAACAGTTTTAATCTTATTTTTGAGTCATATGAAGAGTTGTTTCAGTCAGACTCACCTCTCCACGTCCATGCTGAGTGTTTACTGTCACCGTAGCTGTTGCTGAGGGAGCTATTGTCTACACACTGCCGACTCCCATGGGTTTACCCTTTCAACACCACTTGTTTTCATGGATTGGTCCAGTCATAGGAATGCCTGTGTAGCAGCTTTGTCTATACTGTGTGATTAAGATGGCTATTTCGCTTCAGTATTCTAACCTTGCTGAATCTGTTAGTCCATTGTAGAGTTCCTGTTTCTCTTAGCGGTGACACTGTGGGGTGTGCGTGTCCACTCAGAAGCACAGAATGAGAGAAGTCAGGTTAATGTTTACAGACAGTATTGACTGAGCTCCCTCTGGGCGCCCTAGTTCTGGCACCGCCTGGCACCAGTACTCTGACCTCACGCACAGAGCAGGAAACATGCAAATGTGCTGGCTATATATATGCCATGTCAAAATCTACAGACTACACACATTATGGAGTTTGGATTTTGAACAAGCTCTATTGAATTTTTCATTGCGTTTTTTTGTATAAATCTCATGAACAATATGGTGCAAAGCCTTAATGGCATTATATTTGGTCAGATCATATGTGACTTGGTCGGACTCACATTTTAACAACAAGTTTTTATTTTCAGCTCAGCTAAAGCATTGTGGCCCTTGTACATTAGACAAGCACTGATGCTCTTGCTGTAAAAAACAAACAAACCAACAAACAGTTTTCTCACATAAAACAACAACAAAACCTGTGTGGATTCTGTGTAGGCCGTGTCAGCTGAGGAGTTGATCCGACTGTTTCCAGCGTCTCTGATACATGTTTTACAAGATCATATCCATTATCCCACAGATAACATGTGCTGTCAGTTTGTGCTAATACATTTGTAAGGCCTTACTTTACAAAGATGAAGAAAGTAAAATTATATTTTCTTCTGTTTTGGTCAAAGACTTTACAGTAAATATGTTCTATTACAACATGGTTAACAAACAAACACATTACATTTATATGGTTCATTACAGAAGCACCATCCCTTCTATTTGGACTGGTGTTATTTGCTCTGTACAATATTATCTGTGACCTGGGCTCTTCTGTTTAATGTCCCACAGAGGGCGCTGTTGGTGTCTATTTCTTCACTTTCCACATGTCACCCTGGATACAGAACTAGGGAAATACTCGGTAATAAGGAGAATACTGATAATTACACAGATCATCACAGTGGTACAATTGTGTACAAAGACACTCCTTCAACAATACTTACATCTATAATTCCTCCCAACCAGGAACAAGGAAGGCTGTAACAGCCAATAAGCAATCAAGTTCAAAACTGTGGTGGTGTAGTCCATTTCTCACATGTGAGGCACAAGCACAACACATAGTTGTCCTCTTGTATAAGAGGAGGTTATGATCCAGACTACGGTGGCCTGGAAGCAGGTTGGTTTCAAACGGGCTGGATTCTGGCGGCCTGGTATTTGGGTTTCCCACAGCAGCAGCAGTGGATGCATGACAGCACGATCAGCATCAGGAAGGTTGCTACAGCAACAACAACAAAAACAAAACCACAAACATGCGTTAGTGAATGCACTCTCATTCACCCACAGCACCATTCAGGCTGCTAACACAACACAAGCCCCATAGCCTTTGTACCTCATGGGTTTTGATGTCTTTCTTTACATCATCCCCAGAGACAATAAAGGATGCTAGCTTCTGTTACCCTGGTTACCTCCTGCTCTGCTACCCCTGCCAGCTTTGTCCTATTGCATCATACTCTCTCTCTCTCTCTCTCTCCCAGATGGCTAGGTCTGAAGCATCCCTATCTTTAGGCAACAAGCCATAATAATAGTAATTTATAGAAAGACTGTAGACAAAGGCTGAGGCAGTTATAAATAGTAGATCACTCTGTCTCTATGGCAGAGCTTACCAGTGTCAGAGAATATTGATTCATAATTATTGATCACTGTCAACATTCCTGTCTAAAACCCATACAGCCGCAAATTAGTATTGTCACTGTGTTGTTGGCTGATATTGAGAGAACGAGAACTAGAGCATGTTCCAGATACTGTAATATTGAGATGACATATTTGACCTTCCCCCACTGAAGACTTTAGGGGTGATCTGGGACTTCTTGAAGTCCTACTCCAGCCACAGTTTGGTCCATTTTCAAGGCAGAACTGAGGCTGTCAAGGCCGTGTTGGACATAGAGAGGTATTTACATCACAGTTAGTAGTTTTGCTGAGGTCTGGACCATGGAGGTCTTGTATAGCTCTGAAGAGGGAAGAGGTTCCAGACCCATTTATTTCAATTGATGATGCTAGGTTACTTAATTCAGACAGACATATATTAAGTGGGTTGTCGCCATTTTTAAATATGCCGTTGAACATGTGCTCACCTCTGCTTAGATTTTCATAAATCAGCCAATTAGTTGCCACATTACCAATGGCCACAAATTATGTCGTCCAGGTAGATTGGCTGATCCTCCCAGCAGGAAATTGACAGCTCTTCCACCAATCCACGTAAAGAACATAATATGTCAGTGTCCACCAATGATGTAGCATCTAACTGGCTTGTCTGTGAAAATATGGGTGGAGGCAAACACTTGAGGGACTTGGTAGATGCTAACTGGCTGATGCTAGCTAGCCCTCCAAATCCTGACCCCCCTGGTCAGGTCACAGAGACAGAGAGAATGGGGATGTGATTTCATCTTGGCCTATACTGGTGTTTGGTGTCCCAAGCAGTGTTTGGGCATTTGAGATAAGAATGCCATAGCTGAATCATGAAGTCAGTGGTTATGACTGCATTAGCTGTGGGAGAGAGCCATCCTTGTTCGTCTGATGAATGAGAGCCATGACTAGCACTTTGGCCATGACTGAAAGAAACTGATGTGTGATGATGATTAGTGCATGGGTCTTGGATGACCAAACGTAGAGTATTTGACAGTTGTGACAGCTTTAGGTGACTGCGCTGTCAGAGACCAAGTTAATGGACCTTGTGACTGCCTGTTGTGAGTTGAACGTATTTCTTATTTCACTGAAAGACGTAGTTAGTAACACCTGTGCTTACTATTTCTTCTCAAAATGGCTATGAAAAAGGTCTATAGCCATCTCCCAAGGGAACTAGGCACTCTGGTTAGGGCTTAAGAATAGCCTTGCGGTACATACCAACTGTATTTGGACATTTGGACCAGAATAAGCCCGTAGCTGTATCTGTTGTCACAGTGTGAAATTTGTTGACGTCTGAATATATCAGATGCAGTAGCCCTGCCACTGCTCAGTCTGTTCGTATTGTAGCGGCTGGTTTCCAATCACAGAGAGCCCGTGCTATGTATAACCCTGGGCGCGCTGGTTGGTTGGCAGCCTGGCGAGAGGGGGGTGGACCATAGATATTAGAAAGCTAGATACTGCATTGGGCTCCAGAACATAGATATTAGAAAGCTAGATACCACATTGGGCTCCAGAACATAGATATTAGAAAGCTAGATACCGCATTGGGCTCCAGAACATAGATATTAGAAAGCTAGATACCGCATTGGGCTCCAGAACATAGATATTAGAAAGCTAGATGCCGCATTGGGCTCCAGAACATAGATATTAGAAAGCTAGATACCGCATTGGGCTCCAGAACATACGCAAATAGCGACGCCATCTTGGTGGGGGCAACAATCACTGGAGGCCAATGGAGGAGCATGTGACTCTGACTGGAAATCAGGCAGGTGTCTCTGATTGGCTGCAAGTGTTGCCCATAGACAATAAAAGTGTTACCCCCACCAATATGGCGGCCGTGTTTACGATGCCCCCACCAATATGGCGGCCGTGTTTACGATGCCACCTAATAGATCTCGACACAGTCAATGCGGTATCTAGCTTTCTAATATCTATAGGGTGGACCCCCAGGAGATATAAGCTACCTGTTGAAGACGTTCTTGCTCTTTATGTCCTCCTGGGCCAGTTGTGGGCCACTGAGTTCTGATGCCTTACCGGTGTCTAATGTGTTTCTGGCAAATAAACAAGATAACTAAACACTGGCATTGAGTGAGACATTACTGAGTACATTAGAGTCCAGACTCAGATGGAATACCAGCAGCTTCACATAGCGAGTCCGTGGTTATGGTTGGATTTCCTGTGAGATGCACACAGAGCCTTATTATAGAGCAAGAGGCTGGGGCACAGCCAAGAATAAGAGCTTTGTTGGTACACTTCAACAGCTGATGATGAATCCACACCACACCAGGCCCTTGTCTTTGCCAGAGCTGACGTTTATCTGGGTCTGCGCGTCTATGGGTTTGTGGACGCAGGTGTCCAGCCACGCGTTCCTGATCAGCCTGCCATGGCAACCCCCGCGCCGTGACTTGTCGCTCGTCATCGCCACTCGACAGACGCCTGACTCAGAGACGCTGAGTGGCCGAGAGAACGACAGCTAAACTCACCAACGAAGAGGAGGAGGATGAAGAAGGCTCCGATCTCCAATGAGTTGGCTTCAGGCAGGCCCTGTAGTTTGGCCCACACGCGATGAAGGATGTCCAGGACTTCCTCTTTCACCTCCATGGTCTCACTGGAAGTGCTGCTAAAGAACACACACACACAGTCTGAGATAACACTGAGCTAACACACACTGTTTCATCACAGTCTCATCTGAGATAACACACACACTACTCATCAACACACGGAAATGACACACCGTCTCATGATCACAGTGAAAGAACACACACAGCACTCATCATAAGACTGTAAGAACACACACACTCTCATCATACGGAGTTAACACACACTGTGTCATCACAATGAGATAGCACATACTGTCTCATCAGGATCACTAGAACACACTAACATTTCAAGGCATCTGCCACTGGTTCAGTTCTTAAGTTGCCACAAGTCGACGTGTCAAGAGTGGCCTTACAAGAAAAATGTTACTGCTCACAAACTTTAATGTAGTCTGTGCAGAGACACCCACTAACTACGACAGGACTGCTTACTCCCAGCAATATAACAGTTCAGTAAGGGAAACACCTGTAAGGAAGTGAAAGGGTGTGTGCCTCAGACATGTCTATTTCAGTTAGTGGTACGTCTGTGTGTGTGTGTGTGTGTGCCTCAGATCTGCCTATTTCAGTAGTGGTACATCTGTGTGTGTGTGTGCGTCTATATGTGTGTGTGTGTGTGTGTGTCTCAGATCTGCCTACAGTAGTGGTACATCTGTGTGGCTGCACTCTGGCAGAGTTGTATTAATATCTACGAAACTACATGCTACAGCAGCAGTCTGTGTTGGTCCATTCCTAGGAAAAGCCTACACTAACCTATACTCTCATCTTACACTTTACGTACTGTGTGATTACACACAGAAAACGCTATACACTAAAATACTTCCTCAGGTTTCCAATTAGCTCCTGGATCTTCCACATCATGTCATTACATATAGCAATGTGCTAGTTAGCTGGTGCCGTGGGCCACACTGCCACTGGGCGTGCTGTTCCGTGCTGTTCCGTGCGGTTCCGTGCGGTTCCGTACCGTGCCCACTGGCACAGATCTATCAGCACAGTCTGACTGTAATGACAGGCCGGCAGGCTATTCCTGGCGTGGTATGCAGCGTACCTCTCTCATTAGCGCAACCGCGTGGAGAATAGCACGGAGTGCTGTGTTAGTGGACGGGGTGAAGTGTGTGTGTGTGTGTGTGTGTGTGTATGTGTGTGTGTGTGTGTGCTGTGTGTGCCTGTGTTATCAGCCTCAGGGAGTGTTTCAGAAGCTGTGAAAGATGTTAGCTTAAAGGTTACTAGGCAGGTTGACTTACAATTATTTTACAGGGTGAAGGGAAGATTTATCAATGAAGTGTCATTTGTGACTCAAACGTGAATGCATGAACATGTGTGTGTGTGTGTGTTTGCTGAGAAGTGCATGCAAGCACATATATGAGTGTGTGTGTTTGTTTCCTTGAATATGTCTGTGTCTGTCAGAGTATGTATTCACGGGAATGTGTTAATGTTTATATGTGTGTGTGAGTATGTGTGTGTGTGGGTGGGGGGGGGGCGGCGTTAGTGAGTGTGTATGTGTGAGTATGTGTGTGTTTGTGAGTGTACGCATGTCTATGTGTGTGTGTGTGTGTGTGTGTGTGTGTGTGTGTGTAAGTGTGTGTGAGGGAGGCCGCCTTGTGTGGATATGTCTCGGCCACCTGCGAGGGTCACGGGGTCACCTCCCCTCCCCCGCCCCCTTCCACCGTCTGTCACAGCTTCCAAAACACACTCACTTCATACTTACTGCACACATTTGAAAATATACACACACACACACACACTCACACACACACACACACACACACACACACACACTCACACACACACACACACTCACACACACACACTCACTCACACACACACACACACTCACTCACACACACACACACTCACTCACACACACACACACTCACACACACACACACTGAAACCACAGAGACACACACACACACATACACATAAACACCCAGACAGACAAACAAACACACACACACACACACACAAACATGCACACAGACACAAAGACCCAGACAGACAAACACACACACACACACACACTGAAACAACAATGAACCAACACTGAACCAACACAGACACACACACGCATACACATACACATACACATATAAACAAACACCCAAATAGACACACACACATACACACACACACACACACACACACACACACACACACACACACACACACACACACACACACACTGAAACAACAGAGACACACACACACACATACACATAAACACCCAGACAGACAAACACACACACACACACGCACAAACATGCACACATACACATAAACACCCAGACAGACAAACACACACACACACACACACACACAAACATGCACACAGACACAAAGACCCAGACAGACAAACACACACACACACACACACTGAAACAACAATGAACCAACACTGAACCAACACAGACACACACACGCATACACATACACATATAAACAAACACCCAAATAGACACACACACACACACACGCACGCACGCACACACACACACACACACACACACACACACACACACACACACACACACACACACACACACACACACACACACACACACACACACTAAACTTTCAGACCCTTTGCAACTACTGCAGGACACCCCAAGATACTCCCTGTACTTTTGTTGGTTTAGAGATAACACAGACAACTAGCTACAGTTCACAACAGTCACTAACTTCTATTGTCGGTGGTCAACTAACAAAATCCACATCGGTGCCAGAAGGCCAGAAGTAAACACTGATGGCACAAAACACACCATGCAGTAATGGAATGTTATGAACAAGGCAAGTAAAGAGGACTGTTTGATAAACTACTAACCTGAACACAAACTTTTGTTCGTACTTCTTGGTGGTCTTCACTGTTTTTTTTCTTTTTCTTAACACTGTGGTCCTTGTTGTGTACTTCTATCACCTGGCAAAGCCACACAGCGTTGCTTTACCCTCCTGATTGAAACGCCTGCAGGCAAGAAGTGCTTCTATGCTGGTTTCTTCTCTCTGAAGGAGTCACCAGGGAAGGCTACTCTTCACAGCGTGCCTGTGAAGACAAAAACATTATGTTCTCGTCCAGGCTTTCCACTGCCCCCTGTGCTCTTGTCTGACCGTGGAACTCTTTTGTTCCTCCAGTTGGCTTTTCTTTGCTCCGCTGGTGAGTAGGACAGTCGGTCACCTCTGCGCTGACGTCTCACGTTGGTGGTGGTGAAAGCAAACGTCTCTGCCTCCCATAAGGGGTCCCAGTGACGCCACCCTTCTCGTCATCTACAACTTCTTTGTGCCGCTCTGGACTGGGAAGTTTTTCATTTCTCTCTCCCACTCCCCCTAGTCTTTTTTCTCCACTCACTCCCCCCCCCCTCTCTCTCTCTCAACCCCTCTCTCTCTCTCTCTCTCTCACACTCACTCACTCTATTTTTCTCTCCCTCTCCCTCCCTCCCTCCCTCCCTCCCTCCCTCCCTCTCCAAGAGCCAGCTGCCATGCCGTCAAGCCTCCCTTTTTTGTCACTGGTCACCGTGGCGACTAGGGTTCCTTTTACAGCGAAAGGATTGGGAGGGAGGAAGGGGAGCGAGTGTGTGTGTGTGTGTGTGTGTGTGTACGTCTGTTCAGGCGTAGTAGGTCTGGTTGCCATTCAGCTGACATTCATTGGACGGGAAGAGTACGAGGGAGTGTGTGTGTGTGTGTGTGTGTGTGTGTGTGTGTGGCTGTCAGACCTGTTGCTTGGCTCAGCTTAGAGAATGCAATGCTAATGAGAGAATAAATGAGGTTTTTGATGACGCGACAAAAACGCAGGTTCACAGCGTCCCAAACTCAACACCTTCACCTTTATTTCTAACCCAAAACACGTATGTCCTTTACGCTCCTGAAATGGGCATTAGGTAATCTGGTGAGAAAGCACATTACAGATGTCCGTAGAGAAAAGGAGAGAAGTGAGAGGGAATTGTGTTTTGGAGATGTTTTGTTTTTATTAGGAAATATATTTGTTTGGTAAGAAGGATAGTTAAAGACACCAGACCATCACTCCAGCCACCCTGGCTGTGTACCACAGTCCTGTCGTCCTTAACAAATCATTTACAGCAAAACATTTCACACACACACACACACACACACACACACACACACACACACACACACACACTGGGCTGCTGAAACACACATACACAAGTCACATTGGAGAAGGATGAAAGGACATGACACCACTAATAACCATCCTTCATGTTGTTGAGCTTCTCAGACCTCAAAGCTAACACCCATAGACCCATAGTGGCAGGATGAGCTTCAACAAAAACTAAACACTTAATGCCACCGGATATACAGGCGACCTCTCTGTCTCTTCTGAAAGGTTGAAGTAAGATCAAATGCAATTAGTGGATTCATCAACTTTACAAGTTTGAATTTTGTAAGTAACTGTTTGAATGGTTATGGTCACATGGTGTGATGAAAATCTCTTCACAAAGCAGAAGACAAGACTGTGTTTGATAGCGTTTCCATTTCCTCTCTCTCTCTCTCTCTCTCTCTCTCTATCTCTATCTCTCTATCTCTCTCTCTGTCACTCTTTTTCTTTTTTCTCCATGTCAGGCTGCGGCCTTTTTTTCATGTCTGGCATTGTCACCTCTCCTACGCTCATCGTCATATAAAACGCTTTCCTGGTCTTCACACCCATGCATGCCTATGACAGAGGGAAACATTGAAAGATACATGGAGGCAGAGAGAGAGAGATGGAGGCAGGGATAGAGGGAGAGAGAGATACATGCCAGTATTAAAAATGACACACACTCAAACAGACGTGCTTGCGTAAGATGATTAACAGCTCATTGTGTATGATGACCATTAACACCGTCCATTGCTCGGTATGTCTGCAACCCACGTGCATTATATGATACCAACCAGACACACCTCCTACATCATTCCACCCTCTCTTCTTTGCTGATAACTTCCTGCCATCTGTCGGTATTTTGAATTATTTTTCTATTTTGCCAGAGCAAAAGATTGAAATATGATTTAATGTAATATGATGTGTAGGGTTGGAAAGGTTACTTTTGAAATGCAATAAGTTACAGATTATTGCCTACGCTGTTAAAATGTAATTTAACTATTTGGGTTACTTAGGTAACTAATTATTTGATTCATTTTTTAATACTTTTTCATTGGTGTACTAGAGGCAGTGCAAATTTCAAAAAGATTAGCAAAAATTCAAAATTGAGTGCATTTGCCAAACGAATTGAGTATTTCTAGGTCTTGAAAAGATGCCAAACAACATTATGAATGCTAAATTCTACATATTATTTGTATAGCTTTTTCCTGAAAAGAAAGTTCAATTGGTTTGTAATCACCAAGATTTGATTAATAACTAATTCAATTATTTATAGTATACTAATTTCACTAATTATGAGGCTTTATGAAAGGGTTATAACCCTTTAAGAAAATGTTTATAATGCTGTGTCTACACACACACACACACCACCCCCATCACTATTCCACGAATGACGGGGCCTGTAGGGGTGGTTGCTGGGCAGGCCGTCTGGAAACTTTCTTTGTGTGTGTGTGTGTGTGTGTGTGTGTGTGTGTATGTGTGTGTCATGCATCTTGTAAAGCAGAGGGCCTGTTGAGGGGAGTAGTGGGGGAGGGGCTTAGGGATAAAGGGAGTCTTTGTACAGGTGCTCTTGGTTGGCGTCCCACCAGAAAAGTATTCTCTGCAGTGTGGAGTCTGCATGACACACACACGCGCACATGCACATGCACACACACACACGGTCCTAAAATGGGGGGGGGGGGGGTTGTGTACAGTGTAGTGGAATAAAGGAAGACCACAGACTGACTTGACTGCAAACAGGCATTCGAAAGCCAGGGCCGGCAGAGGTTGATAGATACTGATACCCACATCAGCCATTACAACGTCATGCAATCCAATCTTATTGCAAGGGCAGAATACTTTTCTTTATGTTGAAGTAGACACAACATACATGCATCTTTGAATGATTACATAGAGTAGACTTATGTCAATGTGTGTGAGGCATTATAAATGCTTTATTAACCTTTATAAATGTGTCTATAATGCTTCATGTATACCACCTTATATACCACCCTTCCTTTTATCTAATGTGGTGGCTTAGTGGTACCAAAACAACTCTCTATAATGTCTTAGGATCTACCTAAATACAAAATAAATCACATTTCAACTCCTACTGTCTCATTTTTATTTGGTCTTGCACACTGACTCGAACAGAAGCTATATGAAATACCCCAGATGCATTGTATAAAATATTCTGTTGATATGGCAACATACTTTCCATGGAGGCTTAGACTTCTCACTGAATCATACCCTTATTGTGTGGTTTACAGTGACATGACTACAATATGCTTTCTGTGCTTTTTATGAATTATTCAAGATGACATCAAAAAAAGTCTTCAGTATATTTATTCCAGAAGTGCATTCAGTGTCACAGCACAGAGGAGAGTGAGACCATGTTGTTAAATGTTTCTGGGCAAGCTAACTCCAGTGCTACTGTGTCTGTGAATGTTTCACATTCTAAGGAAAACTGGTAAAGTTGAATGTGAACGGTCTGATGTTAACGGTCAAGAAGTACACAAACAACTAAAAAAATACACACACACAGAGTTAGCATACCAACCTCTGCAATGCATGCTAGTATCTCTTTGAAGATGTACGATAATACGCAACATATGGTCTTGTCTCTGCAGGCTCTAAATCAATCATAATAGGATTGTATTCTCCTGCCACTGACATATTGGGATATTCATTGTCCAGGGTGAATTAGAGGTAAGGTTTTAATCTGATAATTCTGTTGATGAATTTGCGACAAAATAATCAGACTGAATTTCAATCTAAGTAGAATTTAACATTGCTGGAGCTCCCCCCTGTGGAGAAAGCAAGTCACTATCCGATATCCAGCATCAGTTTTGTTCTATTCTAGCTCAACATCAATCATATACAGCGGGGGAAATAAGAAGTGAACACATCAAAAAAAAAATTTCAGTAAGTACCAGTATACTTCCAATGAGGCTATTCGCATGAAACTTTCACCAGACATTATTATTAACTCAGGTAATCCACCCATATAAAAAACCCAAACATTAAAGTCCATTAGAGTTATGTGTAATAAAGTGGAATGACACTGACATTTCTTAAATACTTTGTGGGAAAGCCTTTATTTGTAATGACAGTTTCAAGGCATTTCCTGAATGACGAAACTAATCAGTCGCAGTACTCAGGTGTGATTATGGCCCATACTTTTAAACAGATAGTCTTTTAATATTGAAGATTCCAGGGGTCCCTCTTGTGAATCCTGATCTTTAGTTAACTTCCAAAACTGTTCAATTGGATTTAAATCAGGCCCTTAAATCCCTTTCTCTAAAACCAATTGAGAGTTTCCTTTGCTGAATGCTTTGGATTATTATCCTGTTGGAAGGTCTAGCCATGTATCATACTCATCATCCTGGTGGATGGCAAGATTATCCCGGAACAAAATGACTCCATTCATCATTCCTTCAACTGTATGAAGTCTGCCAGTACCATGAGATGAAAAAACACCCCACACCATGATGCCTCCACCTCCAAACCTCACTGTTGATAGGGTATTTTTAGGGTGATGCACAGTGTCATTTCTCCTCCAAATATGGTGTGTAGTATGACATCCAAAAAGTTCAATTTTGCTCTCGTCTGACCAAAATACAGTATTTCATAGGCTTGTCTCAAATGTTGTGTATAGCAAACTTTCAATGAGCTTTGACATGTTTTTCTTCAGCAATAGAGTCATGCGGGATGAGCGTGCATAGAGGCCATGGCGGTGGAGTGCATTACCTATGATTTTCTCTGCAACAATTGTACCTGCTGCCTCCAAGTCTTTCCGGAGCTTTCTCAGAGTGGTCCTTGGCTCTTGGGCTACTCTTCTGACTATCCTTCTGCCTTCCTGGTCAGAAATCTTGCGAGGAGATCCTGTGTGCATGGCCGGTTGATGCTGCAGTGATGTCCCGTCCATGTGCCGATGATGGCTCCAATACTGCTTACTGGACGATTCTGAAGTTTTGAAATGCATCTGTAACTAGTTCCACTGATATGTTTTGCAACAGTTGAAAAGGTCTTGGGGGAGCTCTTCTGTTTCTTGTCTGACACCTTGGTAATGAAAAATGTTTTATAGCCAATCAATATGTATATTAATAGATAGGAGGGGTAATTACTCTCTAACTACTTTTAGATTCCATCTTGTTCCTTGCCATTTCTTGTCTTTGTGTACTGCTTTTTCTTAGCGTGTTCAATACTGTTTCCCTGTACCATTCCACTTTTTTACTCAACTCTACTTGTGGACATTAATGTTTGGATTTATTATGTGTGGATTACCTAAGTTAATACTAATGTCTGGTGAAAATTTCATGCGAATAGCCTCATGGGAAGTATACTTACTGAAAAAAAGGTTGACGCATTCAATACTTATTCCCTTCGTTTGAGCTTCCCCCTAATCTCACATCTCTTTATCCTTTATCCCCACCACCAACGCCCCCCGCAGCACCAGAGAGGAGGTAAGGTACCTACCTAGGTTGAACATGCTGCTGAGAAGTACCACAAGTAAGACCCCAACAAAACATGAATTAAACACCCAATAGGCTAAAGTCAGATTAAAAAATAAATAAATAAGGAAACATGAAACATGCACTCCTGCCCCCAGCCCACCCATGCTCTCAAGGCAACTCCAGCGCTGCCTTGAAGTGGACGATGGGGCCACAAAAGACCAAGCACCCCAAACCCATGTTGCTGCAGAAGAAGGCAGCAAATTGCGCCCTGATACATTGATCAGTATTTTCATTCATAGCTTGATTTATAACATATCAGCCCTTGAACATGGCAGATTTTTTTGAATGGCTTTTCTGATTTATGGAATGATGAAAACAAAAACCAGTAAAAATAGCCGTATTGGTAGCCTTCTTAGGCTATCAGCAAAATGAAACAATGATTTTGAGCATTCAGCCAATTTTCAGATTTCTGCTTTCTAAAAGTATGCAATTTAAGTCCATATTTAACTAATGCATCATTTGCATTTTAAAACAACATTTTGGAAAACTACATATAATATTAAGGCTTATTTGCCTAATGCCTAATGGTGGTATCTATTATTTATTCATTTTTACCCAAATTCACCTGTTTCCCTGCAAAACAATTTGGTGCTTTTGTCCAACGTGTCGCCAAAAAGTTGCTTAGCTAGCTTAGACTATTTAGGAATACCGAGTTCCAAAACCTACATTTGCTATGGGGTCCACGAGGGGGAGACCTTGTTTCTGAGAGTTGGAACGCTATGCAAATGAGTATGGGGAGAACTCTTTTGAAGAATCGTTGATGTTGCTTCTTATAATATCCTAGAAGCATGCAATAGGGCGTGTTAAAAGGAACCGTTGAAGAATTGAAGAGGTCTTTTGATGAGAGCAAGCGTATGACAACTTGGGATAGACTCAGATGGTGCTGCGGCGCTATCCCCTCTGCGTGCAGAACGAAAGCACTCCCCTTCGCCAGTGTGATTCCTGCACCAAAGATCCTCCTCTCCTCCGCCGTGTAGCTAGCGGCCGGGCGGACTGCGTTCATGTGCGGGAGTGACTGTGTGGCCGTCTGATAGCCTCTCCAATGCTAGGAGCCGACAGGATGGAAGAATTCGTAACCGAGGAAGAGGAGCCATGGTACGACCAGCAGGATCTGGAACAGGGTGAGTTATCGCCAGAGAGAGATCCGCTAGTGCCGATGTCTCATTCGGCGTAAGGGAGTGGGGAGGGTTCTTGCCAGTGTAGAAACTGGCTTGTTTTCAGAGATATATATTCTGGCATTTTGGTAGTCAAATGTACATGTTGCAGACACACCGTCCTGGCTTATTGAGTGCAATTGTTTCATAAATATACCCTATTTGCGCGGAACATTCTTGGGGAAATGCGTCTGGAATCCGGTTCCTTTTTGCCAGCCGCTTGATACGGAACAACTGAACACCGCGATAACGTCATTGCCTAGCTCCAGCTGGATGGCCTATATTATGGTTTTGGCCACAAAATTACACATCAGCACACCCAAAGAATGTATGATTACAACTGGCGTTGGGGAGGCGTATAAATGTTGTCCGTATGAAATTGTTGGTGTCGTCTACCAGTACTTATAATTTGGGTGTACATACTTGAATTGACTATTTTTCGGGAAAGCCTTGGTCTTTTAGGCATAACGTTTAGAAAAAAACATACTTGCAGGTATAGCCTACAGTCTGTCAACAAATGCATGGCCATTCCCTGAGAGGATGCACATCTGCTTGGGTGGATGTTATGTGCAAAGCATATCCACGTCGGGCTCTTTGCCCATAGAGCAAACAAGTTTACGATCGACCACCATCACCAGCTGCTGCGCTGTTACTGTAAACCATCAGCGACAAAACGGTCTCAATCATGCTATTACTGGTCCATTTAACACGTAAGTGAATTAGAGATTCCCTGATAACAGTTGCGTGGATGGCGCTTCCAGACGCGTTTCCTCTCATCAAAGAGCCCGCGGTGGAAGTCGTCTCCCCGGCCTCCGCCATTCTCCCCGCACTTTACCTCATACGCATCTCTTTCACACACACACACACACACAGACGCACACGCACATGACTTTAACCGTGTCATCATGTCTGCCACGACACTCATCAGAAGGCACCCCACAGGACGGTTCTTACTGCAGCTGCCTGGAGGTGACATTCATAGGAATCGTGTGGAACATTTTCCAGGCAAACAGGAAGGGGGGAGGGGAAGAACATCAGAGAGGACACCTTTCTGTTTGTCCAACACAGACCACCAAGACTAGGCATCTAACTAACACAGTGCTAGTAACCTACTGTAACCTACATACCAGGAGTTGTGCAAGTAACCCAAGTACAGCGTAACGGTGACACATGAATGGTGTAACGGTGGTGGTGACGGCGCATGAGTAGGCTACAGTGTAACGATGGTGATACATGGGACAACTTTCTGATTGGATGAGCATTATCATTTGCCTACTGATGATTAAAGTTATCTCAAAAAAAGGATGAGTGGGCACTGGGCAGATGCCAAATATGAGCGGGCATGTGCCAGCAGTGTTCAGCGCTGCTACAAACATTGCCTTGTCTTGTGTATGATTAGCTTGCCATGCTGATGACTCCTGTGTTTGGCACTCGGTGTGTGGAGGGCCCTATGTACATAGAGTCCTTTCAGAGACTGCATTAGAGGGCCCTATGTACATAGAGTCCTTTCAGAGAGTGCTTTAGAGGGCCCTATGTACATAGAGTCCTTTCAGAGACTGCATTAGAGACGCTCAGGGGATCCGCAGCTGAGTGCTGTTAGTATCCTGACATTTGGCTGTGGCCAGCATGACTAAGTGTTTCAGTGCAGGGCACGGCTAGAGCAGGAATGTTTAGCGTAGCTCCAGTAAGACACTGGCCTTGCCTGTAGAGAGCCACTGCACATGAGCCGCCGCACTGTGGAAACCTCTTCAAACAGCATGGTTACAGGCCAGATGTGGCGTTGTTATGGAGCAGACGTGGCAGTATCAGCATCAGCAGATGTACATAGTTTAGCCCACACTGTGTGTGTGTTTGTGTGTGTGTGTGTGTGTGTGTGTGTGTGTGTGTGTGTGTGTGTGTGTGAGAGAGAGAGAGAGAGAGAGAGAGAGAGAGAGAGAGAGTAGTAGAGTGTAGTACCAAAATATGCCCAAAACAACTGTAGACAAACTTTTAGTGTTCGTTTGTGGATATGTGAATATGATGGGGTCTACTATAGTACTCCCTAACCAGTGAATGGCCTACTTGGATGAAGGATTCGACATCCTGTTCCTCCTTAAGTGGAGCTGGGAGAGACACGACTGGGCTGCTCCAGGCCTGGTGGAGCGGAGGAGTGGCTCTTCCTGGCTCTTCTCTTCCCAGCATTCCTCAACTGCAGTGCGGGCGGCTGACACGTGGCTGTGGGTGGAGGGGGGGGGGGGGGGTTAGGGAAGAGGAGAGGAGGAGGAGAAGAGGAGGGGTGGCAGAGTAAAGGGGGATGGAGGAAAGAGGAGAGGAGAGAAGGAGGGGGTCCCCAAAGAGAGACACAGCCCACATTCCCCCTCACCGAGCCCCTTCACTGGCCTTAATGTACCATGCAGATGGACCTCTCTCTCTGCTCCCTCTCCTTTCTCTTTCTTTCTCTCTTTCTCTCTCTCTCTCTCTTTCTCTCTCTCTTTCTCTCTTTCTCTCTTTCTCTCTTTCCATGCTGAGGCGGTGCTGGAGTTAGAGAGAGATAAAGAGAGAGAGAGAGAGAGAGATAAAGAGATACGGAGAGTGGGGAAGAGGGAGAGAGAGGGATAGAGAGGAAAGACAGAGTGATAGAGAGGGAAGACTGAGGGAGAGAGAGGGATAGAGAGGCAGAGGGGGGGAAGAGGGAGGGAAAGTAGAAGAGAGAGAAAGAGAGAAAGTGGGTCTCCCTGAAAGTTTGAGCAGAAGTAGGTTTAAGTGACACACACACACGCACACACACACACACACGCACACACACACGCACACACACGCACACACACGCACACACACACACACACATGCACACACACAGAGAGAGAAAATCACTGCAGCGATTAGGGAGTACAGCCCCATGCTGATAAAACTCCTCACGGCAAGGTTAATGCTGCAAAATAAACAGCAAAAAAAATAAATAAAAAAACGACCTCCTGTTCTCCTCCTCCTTCTGGCAACTCTCATGGCTTTTCTCTTCCTCCTTTCTCCTCTCCCTCTCTTTCTGCCTCTCCCTCTTTCTCCTCCTCTCCCCTCCTCTCTGTCTCTTATTCCCCCTCTTATTGTCTTTCCCAGTATTTCTCCCTCTCTGTCCTTTCTCTTCTTCTCTTTCTCCTCCTCTCCCTCATCTTTCTCCCTCTCTCTCTCTCCACTCTCTCTTCTCTCTCTCTCCCTCTCTCTCTCTGCTCTCCCTCCCTCTCTCTCTCTCTCCCTCTCATCTTTCTCCCTCTCTCTCTCTCTCCCTCTCCCTCCCTCTCTCTCTCTCTCCCTCTCATCTTTCTCCCTCTCTCTCTCCCTCTCCCTCCCTCCCTCTCTCTCTCTCTCTCTCCCTCTCCCTCCCTCTCTCTCTCTCCCTCTCATCTTTCTCCCTCTCTCTCTCTCTCCCTCTCCCTCCCTCTCTCTCTCTCCCTCTCATCTTTCTCCCTCTCTCTCTCTCTCTCCCTCTCTCTCTCTCTCTCTCTCTCTCTCTCCGCTCTTCCTCCTCTCTCCTGTCTTCTCCATTTAGGAATGGAACTTTAATCCCAGAAATGACATGTCTTAAGAATACAGTGCTTTCTCTCCGTGTCTCCTGCTGATAATCTACAGCTCTTCCACGCCCCTGGCTCTGGCAGACTTCCCTCGCGTTTTAGTTTCAGATGAGTGTTCTGAGTTTCTCTCGTAGATCCGATTATGAACGAAAACTATACAAAGCAAGAGAAATGTATGCTAACACACCTTACTACTTTTATATCGTCTGATGAGAGAAGGCAGGGAGGTAAATAAACAGGAACTCCAGAGGTAAATAATATCAGTGGTTTTCATGTTTATGGAAGTCAAGCTGAAGCAATCTGTAGACACACAGAGGTGAGCTGACAGACAGGTTGGGATTAACGCTTTTCCATTTTGCCAATATTCTTTTTTTCAGGAAAGCTGGACAAAAGAGATGATTTAGTGTGGATTTGCGGTAATCCTCCAGGTCAGAGCTGTGAGCAGACCGAGAGATTTTAAAAATAGAAAGTGGATGCAGAATCAGCAGACAGGGGACTCAAGCATCTATGACAACATGGTGCACAGTAGCAGAACTGCAGAAAACTGTTGGATGTGTTAGCATGTGTATTAGCATGTGCAGTAGCATGTGTATTAGCATGTGTGTTAGCATGTGTATTAGCATGTGTATTAGCATGTGTATTAGCATGTGTATTAGCATGTGTATTAGCATGTGTTGTAGCATGTGTATTAGCATGTGTATTAGCATGTGCAGTAGCTGTGTTGTCTACCCTCTGCTGCATTGAGTTGGGGCGGTGGTAGTGTAGTGGTTAAGGAACTGGGCTAGCGTGCAGTAGCATGTGTTATCTACCCTCTGCTGCATTGCCATCATTAAGTTGGGGCGGTGGTAGTGTAGTGGTTAAGGAGCTGGGCTAGCGTGCAGTAGCATGTGTTGTCTACCCTCTGCTGCATTGCCATCATTAAGTTGGGGCGGTGGTAGTGTAGTGGTTAAGGAGCTGGGCTAGCGTGCA
>NC_055959.1:38414178-38489178 GCF_018492685.1 Alosa sapidissima | reverse complement strand
CCACTCATTCCCTTGCCTGCGGGAACTCTGCACTGCTCCCAGGTGAGAGGAGGTGCAGTCTGATGGTGCTACTTCCCAGATCCTCCACAGGGAGATAGGTATGGAGGAAAGTAGAGATTAGAATAGAAGAAATTAGAGATTCAATTGAAGAAAGTAGAGATTAAAATAGAAGAAATGACAGATTAAATTGAAGAAAGTAGAGATTAGCATAGAAGAAATGACAGATTAAATTGAAGAAAGTAGAGATTAGCATAGAAGAAATGACAGATTAAATTGAAGAAAGTAGAGATTAGTATAGAAGAGAGAAGAGAGCACACACATCCCTCACATAGGTGCTGGATCCACATAATGTTTCGGCCAAAGGCCTTCCTAAAATGCTCAAACGATGTACTTTTTCATTGCTGTCGTAGACCTGCAGTCAGGACAGGCAAACACACAATGACCCATTTCCAGTCAGTGGACAAATGGTTCCAACTGTCAGGCTAAGAGGTTTTCCTATTGTGTGTGCTTGATTCACACTTGAATGCTTGTGCACTTGAAGTGTGCGTTAATAGAAGCAGGCAAGTGGGGCCCATTGGAAATGGGTCAGTTTCCTCCCCAACACACGGCCAGAGTGCACTTTTGGCGCGGTGAGCTGCACTGACCCATAATCCACCTGCTTTACAAACACGTCTCCAAAGAGTGCAAGTATGAGAACGTCTGCTCAGCTAAGGGTGGGGATTTGGGACACACTGTGCCTTTGCGGATTGAAGGTGTGAATGTCATGATGGCCTTTTGCCCTTTGTGTGTTGGTGCTCAGGTATGAGGACGGCTTCGTGGTGGGTAGCGTGGAGAGCCTGGCGCAGGACGACGTGGCACGGCGTCCGGCGGAGGCGGTGGAGAACGAGCGTCTGCGCGACGCGGCGTCGTCCCTGCGGTCAGCGATCCGCGCGGAGCGCGCCCGGCGTGAGGGCGCTGAACGGGAGTGCGAGGCCGCGCTGCAGGAGTTCGGCCGCTTGGAGGAGCGTCTGCACGCGGCCGAGGGCTGCAGCCTGCGCGTGCGCGAGCTGGAGACCGAGCTGCGCGAGCTGCAGACGCTCCGGCGCACGCGCTTCCTGCTGCTCGGGGGGGACGACGGCGGGGGCGATGGCGGACTCGCCCAGACGCTGCTCAGCCACGCCCCTGAGACCGACACCCCCGCTGACCGGCGCGGCGACGCCGGCGCGTACGAGGAGCAGGACGCCGTGTTCGAGGACCGCGCGGAGCTGCCCAACTCCAGCCCGGTGCGCAAGAGCTGCAGCGACACGGCCCTGGACGCCATGGTGTCGCGGGACGCCTCGGGCCGCCGCAGGGGCAGCTACGCGCTCCACGCCAACAGCGTGCGCCGCCGCGGCATGTCCATCCTGCGCGAGGTGGACGAGCAGTACCACGCGCTGCTGGAGAAGTACGAGGAGCTGCTGGGCAAGTGCCGGCGCCACGAGGAGAGCCTCCGCCACACCGCTGTCCAGACCTCGCGCCCCGTCTCACGCGACCCCTCCGTCAAGGACGGCTACGTGGGCCCCCACGTCCACACGCACCTGCCCCCACCCTCCACCTCCACCTCCTCCTCCTCCACCACCACCACCACCACCGCCGCACCTCCAGAGGGGGGCGCTAAGGCCACAGATGGCCCTGGGGGTCACGCGCGTGGTCAGAACACGCCCGAGTACAAGGCGCTGTTCAAGGAGATCTTCTCCCGCATACAGAAGACCAAGACCGACATCAAGTCCACCAAGAAGTCCGGCAAGTCGGGCAAAACGGGCAAGTCCAGCAAGTCCAACAAATGAGGTTTTAGAGAAAGGGCTGGTCAGTAGGATGATAAGATAGTTTGGGACCCTGTGTCTCCCCAAAGGGCTGGTCAGTAGGATGATAAGATAGTTTGGGACCCTGTGTCTCCCCAAAGGTAAGAAGAGAGACTCACTTGATTAATGGCTTGCTGTCGGTGCCGGGAGATGAGCCAGCGCTCTGTGACTCCTTGAGTAGCCACCTGTGGAATGACAGGTAGTCGATCGCAGGTACCACCACACCTGTGCTGAGGTGAAACAGCCTGCAGGTGTCCTATTATTAAGTCATCCTCTAATGGGCTCCACCTCAGGGACTCATCTCTCCACAGCGAAAAAAACAGCTTATGAAAAGACTATTAAAGCTATGACAACTTTTACAAACTTAAATGAATTAAGGGAATTAAAGGAGTGGTCTTTCAGTCAAATTTACGGCAGACTCTAGGCGGACTCACTCAAGACAGACACACACTCCTACGTGAAGTAATTCGGTGGTTATAAGTGACACATTCAAAAGTGTCAACTTGTTATTCAGCAGGAAAGTTAACATGCTTGGGAGGGAACTGAAGATGAATGTGTAATTTGGCCATGATGCAAAGACATTAGATTTGCTGAAGATTTCTCATTACTTTGACAGCTGATATATACCGGTACATCATTTACATATTTGGTTAACCTCTGAAATGACCTATGAAAATATGTAACTTGGGGATTTGAAATGTAGATTACCCAAGCACAGTTTCTGTTTGGTTCGTAACCAAGCAAAACTGTACTGGAATTGAGTTCCCTGGCTCAGAACTCTATTTGACTGGAGTCAAGCATTTGAAATCATTTATTATTCAAAGTAACAAACAAAATGGCCAACTGTAGGCATAACTGATCATCTTTGCCTTTGCATACATGACTACGTGGAACATGAACTTAAACCTTAAACTAAGGTGACTTAGTAACCTTTACTGATACACGGCATTACTAAGGTGACTTAGTAACCTTTAAAAACAAAATGGGCCTTCCAGTCTGTGAGACACCTTTCTGCGTTGGCATTTTTCCGTTGAGCCGTGATTGAGCTGAATTCCAGCCTATACGTGCTCTATTTCGCTCGGCTGTGCTCTGACTGCCCTCAAGGGTCCGCCTCAGCCTCACACGCATGCAAATCCTCCTGATGTGCTCGTCAGCAGAACGTGCAGGTCAACAAACAGTAGACTTACAACTTTCTTAGAGGCAGAAGTTCATGCCACAGTATAAGGGACAGATAACAGCTTAAGAATTGTATTATCGGCGTCGGCAGATATGAACATTCCTGGCAGATGAATCGGCAAGACTATTATCGACACAACCTATTTGGGTGTCAAGGATCATAACATCATGTGAAGCATCATACAAGATCTGTTCAAATAGTTTGAAATCTCCATTTTTATGAGTCTTAAGACCAATGTGTTCATTGTAGTGCAGGAGAGACCCTTAAAGGAAATAAAAAAAAGATTTATATAAATAAATTGGTATCGGCTTTGCTAACTAGCCTAAATGAGTTAGAAAAGGTCAACATATCGAATATCAGCAGAAATATCGATATCGTTGTCCATATCCATATTGATATTGATATCCAACATTGTGCATCCCTAACTTTTAGGGTCACCCTGCAACCCCCCACCCCCACCCCCACCCCCCCCACCCCCCCCCCACACACACACACACACAATGCAGTGGCTCGGCTGTATCTAAAATAGTGAGAGATGTAGCCGGGAATTAATGCCAACCTGTGGTGTTACAACCGCACGTACATCCACCCTGTTCTGTGGAGGAAGTGGAATATAATATACGAAGAATTTGAAAGTAATAGGAATAAAAGGGAGTGTGATGTGTATTATATTAAGACCTTTAGATATCACAGATGAAGAAAATGATCTGCATCACTAAAGAGATAAATAGCGATTTATAAGAAGTGTGTTGATTACGGGTGTAGGCCTTGCCAAAAAACATTCCAAGCCTTTTGCATATCTTTTGTTTTTGTTATATCATGTAGCTTAGTGTGTTTACTAAATGGAGTTGTGTTGTTTTTACTCATGCATGGGTTTCTGTGTCTCTTAAGTTTTCTGTAAAAGATGAGAACACACGATGAGAGCAAAAATTCCCACCAGAGTTCCATAGCCTGATGTATTGTGCCATAGAATCACAGGGAAATAAATACAAACACACAAATAAAAATGTTATAACCTGCTTAAAGCTGCTTCAAGAATGCCTTCAGGATGCCATAGAGGGATTGGACAAACACTGATTTCCTCTTACGTGGGATACTTGTGCCAATTTCTTTGCTGCAAAGCAGATATCCATTAGACTCATGCGGCATGCAGACATTGATACCAAAGCATAACCCCTTCTATAGTATCTGAAGAGAGACTATTTTGTGTCCATTTTTCATCCATGCTCAGCTACAGTAAACAGGCTAATATCATATTATAAAAACTCACAAAATTTCAGAGTATCGTACAACTGGGTTCTGATCTAACTTTGTCTTCTCTCAGTTTTCTCTCAAATTAGACTCAGTTACATTTATGTTTCATTCCAGGAATATCATTTTTAGGTAGCGGATGATGTTATGGGTGGGGTTTGATTTATAATGAGTTTTGATGACGGATTGAAATCTGTGTCATCCAATTCCAGCACCGTGGTGTATGCGTTTGTGTGTATGTATGTATGTGGATGTATGTATGTATGTATGTGGATGTATGTATGTATTTTGGTCATTACTCCAGACCCTCTCCCATTTGCACTTGTAAGAGAGCTGTGAGCCTTGTGTAATCATGTACTAAAGCATTTATTTACATAACTCTATGGTGCCTATGTCATATCATATCAGTGTACACAATGCTTCTTTTCCTCCTGCTTATTGCTTTATTGGGCTTTTTAGTGTGCAAAGCAAATATAATAGCCTAGTCCCTTTCCTCCGCATCCCCCCTCTGTAAGAAAAACTGAAGCCGTGCATTCTTAAAATGTACTGTACTGCTTTCGAATCTAAACACGCTTTTATGAAAATACGACTCTCTGACGATGACAAACACTTCGGATGTAGCCTACTCAACTTTGTCCAATGGTGAATATTGGGAAGATATGAAGTTATATATTAAGTTATATTTGATGTGAAATGATGACAGCTTGGCTCGTCAGGGTCAGCAAGTGTGACTTAAAACGACTCTGCAAAGCTCAATGTATCTGATTTAATCACTCTGTTTTGCTCTTTATACAATTAAAGCATTGACACAAACCCTCCTGTCTGATGTCCTGTACTTTATGGGCCGAGTTCCTGTGCACGGATGAAGCCCAGTCCTGGTCTAACAGAGAATGTTGGTGAATTTCATTGAAAATGAGCATGTTGGCCAGGAGCAGGCTTAATCCGTGCACAGGAAAGTGGCCATGTCTCTTAGTGTGTCAGCTCAGGTCACTTAGTGTGAACGTTATTGTTGTGGCTCACACAAACACACAGCGTGAAGCACTGTGCAACACAACACAACAGAAGCTATACAAGTCTGACTTTGCATGGGGTTACCATAGCCAAACAAGTGAGCTATACAAGTCTGACTTTGCATGGTTACCATAGCCAAACAAGTGAGCCTTTGCATAGTTACAGGCACCAAAAGAGCTTGAGCTGCTTGAGCTTTGACCACTTTCAGGTTTATATAGCCAAACAAGGCTGACCTGGAGTACAAACACACCATGGTCAGCACTGTTAAGTTACGAAGCTGTATGTAGCCCAATAAAGGTGAAATAAATGTGTTTTTTTTATTAGTATTATTATCATCATAGAGGATTTCAATAGTTGAATAACAAACAAAATACTGCATGGAGGGTCCTTGGGGGACAGACTGCAGTGTTGATGTCTCCTGCAACACTTCTGGGGGGACAGACTGCACTGTTCTGCATGCTCTTCCTGTATCTACTGAAGCATAACCCTCCTTGCTCATCATGGAGCCTGATAACTGAGAACATGCAGTGGTTGCATAAATGATCGCCAAGAATAAGCAAGCTGAAAGGAAGGTTTAGACCTGTCATAACAAAGAGCACCTTGTCTGTGTTGTTTATTCTCACAATATATCTTTTCCATGTGGAACATCGCCTTTGCACCAACATGCCCCCAGAGAATCAGCCAAGATTTCTGAACACAAGAGACTCTTGGAGGCAAAATCCTGTAACTGCAGCCCTATCTGGCATGTTGGTGAAAGCAGCTTGGGACGTTAAACTCATATCTAGCTGCAAAAAAATGAGGTGAATCATGGAATGGCAAACATGATTAAAAACCACATAATCTTCAGTGTCCCGCCGACCTGACGGCTACCCCCCTCTCCCCACATTCTAAATCTAAATTGATTCTAAATCAATTGTATGCACCATATTGCTATGTAGCATAGTAATGTTATACCCCCCCCTCCCCCCCCCCGCTTTTGGTGCTACCCTGACTTCTGGCTGCAGTGTAGCACAGGTAGATGCAACATATTGGGTCCTGAAATATTCACAAGAATCCATTGAAATTGAATCTTCATGTTGTATTATCCAATATTAGTTGTACAGATGTGTAGTCTATCTTATACACTCTCATTGAACCAACAAAGTAAATGCAAAAAAAGACTTTTTTGTAATTATTCCATATTTTGTGTAGCCAGTCTATATCAGAACACCTGACATACAATCTAAATAGTTGTTCACAAGAAACCTCAAAGTGTTACCTTTCATTTGAGACCAGGATTATGCTTCTACACAAAGGGGTTCATGTGCAGTAAGCATTTGATTGTCAGTATGCATTTTGGATAACAAAAAGTCCTATGGGGAGTTACCATAGGCATTTTACAAAACGCATGAGCATACCTTGGCAAAGCACTCATATTTTCATTCTATATTGATCTACTTTTGCACACAACTTCACAAGACCTGGTGCTAGGGCTCAGTTGTGTTTCTAAGTGATATCAAGTGACCTAGAGGGCTGAAATGTGGTCAGTTCAGAGATGCTTGTAATCCGGCAGAAAGAAAAAAACTATATTCTAGCCTCTGTAACTCTGTGTGAGTACATAACACAGTTATTTTGACTGTTTCCTACAAAAACTAGAAAGTTCTCAACTTTCTATAGAGGTCCAACATTTGATGGTAGGCCCCAAAAGAGGTGGGAACAATGCCCTTGTAAATAGGCACAGTACAATTTCAGGCAAAAACTTAAAAATTTGTATTGAGATCAATGTGGTTGACTTCCCATACTGTTGAGTAACTGTATGGAATGGGATATTTCATTCTCAAAACTCTAGCAACTGGTCTCCTCAGTTCCTAAACATTTACAGAATGTGGTTAAATGAAAGGGTAAGGCAGAACAGTAGTAAATATACCCATCCTGACTTTTTTAGAAACATTGCTGGCATCAAATTCAAAATATAGTCAAATTCATCATTTTCATTTGCAATGCACTTTCATTTGGCGTCGTAGACATGGATATTTAGACTGCAGTATTCTTTTCCTCTTGGTATTTCTCTGAACTTTGAACTTTGCACCAGGAAGTGCCGTCTCTGTTCTGCTGACCGTCTGGACTGTTGTCATTGGATACAAATAAACGTTCTGATATTATCAGTCATTCAACAGGACTTTCAGAGGCCCCAAGGGATTTGATAACAACGATCACCACTGCAGCTGTACTAAATAATATGAAAACCCACCTCAGTGAAGGCTGTACATTTTTTTAATGATGTGTTGAGCTATCCATCAAATAACATGCTTCTTTCCCAACTCCAAGAGCTGAAGGAAACAGAACCCCACAGTGGATACCCTCCACCCGAATTCACCCTCCATCGCCACAGCATTGTTGCTGAATCACACCCACACCCACACCAAACAAACTACAGCACACTGAGAGGGACTTTTCTTATTTGTAGTCGTCGTTGTTGTCGTTGTTGTTGTTATGTGCATTCCATACATGTTCACCTACAGAAGAGCCGCATAAGGCAAAAAGAAAAACAGGGAAAGCAAACCAGTGTCTACAAAGAGAAACACAGAAAGGTGGAGGGTGTGCGTGTGTGTGTGCGTGCGTGCGTGTGTGTGTGTGTGTGTGTGTCCACCGTACGGAGGCCAAAGAGAAGTGAAGGGTGGGGGTGGTGGGTGTGTGTGTGTGTGTGTGTGTGGGTCACCACCGTACGGAAACCAAGAGGATCGGATCGGATCACATCATCATCATCACCACCCCTGGCGGCAGCGGAGTCTGACGTTGGCATGGCTACTGGATCAGCAGATCACGGGCCGGTCAGGTTGAGAGCCGATCGAGTGGACCGGCGCAGATCCAGGTCCATGTTGGGCCAGAGTTAGCTGCCGGCTCGGACGCGTTGTGTTTAATTTTGGTTAAAACAGGATCTGCTCTTCCAGCTCCACATCGATAAATAAAAACACTGACAAAAAACGCTTTTGATGCGTGTATATATATATGCGAGTGTGTCCATGGGTGTGTGTGTGTGTGTGTGTGTGTGTGTGTGTGTGTGTGTGTGTGTGGGGGGGGGCTTCATAGTAGGGTGGAATGGGGTGGGGACGGGAATAAACAAATGATTCACGTGTATAGTTTTCCATGAATATTGTCCATACTGAATCATTGGGCACTAAGCCACAGCCAGGGGGCGCCACAGGCCCTCAGGAGTAGCTGGAGGTCTTGCTGCCGACGTCGTCTTCCTGCGTTCCCATACTCTACACAGAGAGAGAGAGAGAGAGAGAGAGAGAGAGAGAGAGAGAGAGAGAGAGAGAGAGAGAGAGAGAGAGAGAGAGAGAGAGAGAGAGAGAGAGGTTAAACACCCATCTATTGGATCAGTTCTCAAACCATGACACCTGATAACACTGTACAAACATACATAAATACATTCAACCTAAAATTGGATGGAATGGAAGAGCCATCAGGCTTAAAACCCCCTCTGTGTCATGACCAGCACCTACCTTCTGCACAAACTGAGGGTTGACTGTAATCTCCTGATCCATAGACTTCAGCCTCTCATCCAACTCAATGCATTTCAGCATCTAGAGAGGGCACACACATACGCCACATCACACAAACACACCATTAGCAGTTTAGTCCACATACACTCCCACACAGGCAGCTAGTGTAGTGGTGTGAGGAAGGCCAGTACTAACCTCCTGATCGATTTTGTGAAGCATTGCAGGGTTGTTGTATTTTTCAGGGTTGTCGTGGAAACAGACCATGCCGTCTCTCTGGTTAATACTAGCGTAGATTTCACCATCTTCAATCTGTAAACACACCATCAAAGGTTACACTTTCTTAATTGTCTGTTCATGAGGTGTTGTAGAGGCAAACTAAAAGGCCTCTCCCCAATGGCCCAAGACATGTAATCCTCCTCAGATCATTTGTTTGTGTTCTACGACTAATTTGTAGTGAACTCAAAGCAACAAAAAAATTGAATAAACCGTATCAAAAAACAATTTGCTTTTTGCGTACTATATGTGGACGAACTGTACTATTCCACCCTGATGATTTGATACACCACTTAACTAAACTGGCACTGTGATTCAGTCAGACGGCTGGGCCTGAGTAGACATATGAGGCCCAGCTACACTACCGGTACATCGAAACAGTTTCGACACGGGTTTTCGGGATTACGGGATTAAATCCGATCTGCGTCCACAAACAATTTATCAGTTTGGGAAGCATAAAAATCTGCATTAAAATGCATTATTCTGATTCTTGTAAACCATGACAAACACAGTCAACAAGTATGGGTATAAGGGAAAAAATGACCATCAGATCAAATCTGACAACTACAGCGTACAAAACTACAAAGTTGAACTTTTCGACGCAAGCGACGAGAGCAACGCGACGCAACGGACCCACAATTCAGCTCGGCAATGGATGACGTAAGCCCATGTAAAGTGGACGGGATTGCATCTCCAGCACTGCACCGCACGCAACTGTGTGTGGGAGCCGTTATGCGCCTGGTGCCGCTTAGCCCTGAGAATGAGACATACTGGGCCGGTGAGAATGAACACATGAGAGTGGGACATTCAGGGTATCTGCACATTTTCCAAGTGCAAATTTAAAGACTTTTAAGACCTTTTCCAAGACATCTAAATGCACAAATTAAGACTATATCATAGCAAAAAGATATATACGACAACTATATATACGACAACTTAAAACTGTTTTATGCAATAGCTTTTTTTTTCTACTAATTTTAACCCCTACCCCATTTTGGATGTCTACAGAAGTTACCAAATATATTTTGGCGAAAGAAAAATAATTGTGTGTGAATTACCTTCACAGCTATAAATGCCCAATTTTAGGGTCTGGGCTGCTTGCTTTTGAAGCTGGCTGTACATATTTGGTTGTGCTTACTGGCTGAGGCTGACTGTTCTTCACCTGTGTCTGTAGTAGCCCTCTAGGCTACTTGCCAAAGACATGTGCAATGGACTGGATTCACTTCAATATTTTTTTCAAAGTTAGACTACGCTATTTAAATATTTTAATAGGCCTACTTTATATCATTTACTATGTGCATCTATTGTCCCATATGCAGCACAGCAAATTAAAGTTAATCCACTACATTTTGCATACCAGTTGTATCTAAACCAACCAAAGCTTGACTGAAACATTGTAAAACCATTGACTTGTTTTAAATGAATTAAGAGTCCTCCTTGCATGATCCTGCTGAAAAACTAAAATAAAACTCATCTCAAGCACGCACGTATTATGAACGCACATTTTTTTTTTTTTTTTTATGTAGCCAGTCGCCGACATTCAAAAATGATGCGGTTATACTTCACAACTTTTGCGAAGTAGGCCTACTGGGAAACGCTGGCAAGCAAGCTGCTGACAGATATTACAGGTATTATAACTTAGACAGATAATTTCTTCCCTAGGCTAGGCCAGCAACACATGCTGGAAAGGTGCAAACAGATCAACTTAACATGTACAGTATTTCCTCCTGAATGCGAAAACGTTTTCTTTTTCTGTCAGTCCGTGGTTCCTTCATAAATTGCGCAGCAAATTATCAGACGAGTGACAGAAGCACTGCACATAATTTGACCAGCAGTCTTCGCGTCCATAGTTTGTGAAACGATGCTGAGTCTGAGCAAAGATTCTAGATGCCCAGCACAACTCCAAAAAGGAGGACAAATGAGCGTCCAGCTTGAGGCTGCGCCGGACAGGGCTTTAAAAATCCATATGTCCGGCCTAAATTCGAACGTATGGCCAACCTATCGCTAACTGGCTTACCAACTCTTTCTCCCGCTCACATAGGTTACCTGCGTAGCCTATCTCTCGATCAGGCCTCGGCTACACCACGAAAACATCAGGCATATTTGTACATACTGTATTATTACCGTTTTCACACCTTTCCACTTTTACAATTGCGTTTTAAATACGCTAAACCGGATCGAGACACTTGCTCTCTTGAAGCTCACTCACTGGCGGCCCCATACGCAAATTTAATACCTCCCTTTCGAAAATTCAAGACATCCCAGACAATTTAAGACTTTTTAAGGCCTTAAAAACCGAGAGTTGTATTTAAGACTTTTTAAGACTTTTTAAGGATCAGCGGGAACCCTGGACATGCTGGGCCGGTGAGAGATGAACACATGAGGGTGGGGCATGCTGGGCCGGTGAGATGAGAGATGAACACATGAGGGTGGGACATGCTGGGCCGGTGAGATGAGATGAACACATGAGGGTGGGGCATGCTGGGCCGGTGAGATGAACACATGAGGGTGGGGCATGCTGGGCCGGTGAGATGAGAGATGAACACATGAGGGTGGGGCATGCTGGGCCGGTGAGATGAACACATGAGGGTGGGGCATGCTGGGAAGCAGAGAGAAAGGCTAGTGGAGACAAGGAGGCTCACCATGTGTAGGACGTACTTCTCTGCTTCCTGAGGTCCAGACAGCTGCACTCGACTTGCCATGTCTTGTAGGGACAGCGTCAAGAACGTCTAAAAAAACACACACACAAGAGAACCACATATGGTGTGCCAAAACACCCAATTAAACATGGTTGCAGCACATTCAAGGGACTATTTTTCTCTTAACCTATGTTTCCTTATGATTTTGAGGAAGAGATTAGTCACGTTCGTCATTAGGGTTGGGCGATGTCGCCTAAATTGGCATTTGACGATGTGTACAGTCCAAGAAAATTGTTGTGAAAGACGGATAGACAATCAATCTGAACACTTGCGTGTGCACCAACCAGCGGAATATTACACATTGCCAGCCTTTGCTGGGCCCAGCAAAAAAGCTACTTAAGACTACTATCGTGGTCACTCATTTAAAATCTTAGTACTATGCAGCATCCCACGTTATCAGGCTACCGTGCTGACTATGAGGGCGGCGGGAAGTGAAAGTAAAGGGCTGCGATCGCGCAGTCCAGGCTATATATAGGAGGGCGAAGTAAAAACACTTTTACAAATAACCAATCCCGATTACCACTCCGCTGCTGTCTGGGACTTTTGCTAAATGCATGAAATACAAGCCTTACAGTGAAAGACAAATAGGCTACCTTCTGATCCTATAATTAACGAAATAAATAGTTTATTTTAACACAGAGGAGAAGGACGCATTTGGCGCTCGCTGTAGCCTTGCAAAAATATTTGAGTGCTAGAATGTCCTAGTCGTAGCCTAACAATAATAAATCTATATTTTCTGCTAAAACATTAGGCTACCTATTACGTCCAATGTAGGCTGTAGGCTTCAAAAAGACAATTAGGCTACACATTCACGTCACAGTCAGGAATTATTTGAATAAGAGGGTAGACTAATAAGTCTTTTATTTTATAAGACGGTAGACTAATACGTGATAACTGTTTGGTTGACAGCCTTTAAAGTAGGCTCAATTTCATTTTCAGGGAAAGGTTTTTTATGTTTTAGCCTGTTACAGCAGGAATTAGTGATTGGTATGTGGGGGCGTGGCATCACGATGGTTGCTTTCCATCGTGATGCCGGTCAACCATCACGATGGACGATGATATCGTCCATCGGCACAACCCTATTCGTCATGTTTTCACCACATTTGTTAGGTGTACAGCACCCTCACTAAAGATGAGTAAAAAGAGATATACAAAATAATCTATACAAAATATTATAAACAAAACTACCAATAAATGTGGAGGGTACTGTGTGCCTGCACTGCCGTTCAAAAGTTTGGGGTCACTTAAGACATTTCCATTCCATGCTCTACCAGCTGAGATCAGTTGCATTGTTTTTTTAAATTAGGGCAGCACTTTTTAGATTACATTATGTGCTTACATAATTGCAAGAGGGTTCTCCAATGTTTTCTCAATTAGCCTTTTTAAAATGATATCAGATAAGTAAACAGAATGTGCCTTTGGAACATTGGATGAACGGTTGCTGATAATGGGCGTCTGTATACTTATGTAGATATTAGATTAAAGATCAGCCATTTCTTTCTACAACAATCATTTACAACATTAATGATGAAAACAAGGACTCCAACTTCTGAACGGTAATGTATATGCTCTGTCCACCTGCGTATGTCTAGGTGTGCCTGACTACCTGTGTGTGTGTTTGCAGCTGAGCTGCGTGTGTGTGTGTGTTTGCAGCTGAGCTGCCTGTGTGTGTGTGTTTGCAGCTGAGCTGCCTGTGTGTGTGTGTGTGTGTGTGTGTGTTTGCAGCTGAGCTGCGTGTGTGTTTGCAGCTGAGCTGAGCTGTGTGTGTGTGTTTGCAGTTGAGCTGCGTCTGCGTGTGTGTGTGTGTGTGTGTGTGTGTGTGTGTGTGTGTGTGTGTGTATGCAGCCGAGCTGCGTGTGTGTGTGTGTGTGTAGCTGAGCTGCGTGTGTGTGCGTGTGTGTGTGTGTGTGTGTGCAGCTGAGCTTCTTGAATTTCCCCTAGGGATAGAGTATATCTATCTATCTATCTATCTATCTATCTAGCTGCGTGTGTGCGTGTTTGCAGCTGAGCTGCGTGTGTGCGTGTTTGCAGCTGAGCTGCGTGTGTGTGTGTGTTTGCAGCTGAGCTGCGTGTGTGTGTGTGTTTGCAGCTGAGCTGCGTGTGTGTGTGTGTTTGCAGCTGAGCTGCGTGTGTGTGTGTGTGTGTGTGTGTGTGTGCAGCTGAGCTGCGCGTGTGTGTGTGTGTGCAGCTGAGCTGCGTGTGTGCGTGTGTGTGTGTGTGTGTTTGCAGCTGAGCTGCGTGTGCGGGTTCAGACCTTGGTTAGCCGCTGGATGTTCTTCTTGTAGAGGGAGGACAGGCACTGCTTGACCAGCCCTGTGTTGTTGTCGCGGGCGAACACCTCACCGTGCTTGGTCAAGAGGCCACGCAGCTCTGCTGGGTTGTTGGTGGTGTACACCTGGGCCAACTCGTGATACGCGTTACTCAGGGGCTAACACACACACACACACACACACACACACACTTATTAACCTTTAGTCATAAATACACTGGCATTCTGTAATTTGACACAATAGACATGTATTAACCTGTAGCCTAGCCTAGAAATGTAGACGCACCCTAGCAGCAGCAAATGTAATTCGGTGAATGCTACCATTACAGCCCATGCAAAATATACCATGAAATATTGTGATACAGTTTTGCCCATCCCCACCAGGCAGGAAGCGTGTCTGACCCCCAGACTCACCTTGATGAACCTGCCCACGATCTGGGACGTGTACTTGGGCAGCTGCTGCATCTTGCCGTGGAGAATGAGGGACACCAGGATGTACTTCTTATACGCTTCGAGCATAATGTGACTGACCGCCATTGCTGGAGTGGTTATGGCCTGTAAAGAGATTTGGTGCACACACACTAATGAACAAGTACATCCCAACTACACCCAGAAACACAGAGCCATCACAGAGAAGGAGGTACACTTCTCAGTAACTCTGGAAGCCCATAGCATTAATGAACTAGCAATTATGTTATATTCAACATTTTCCTAACTAATACTGAATAAAAAATAAGATAAAACATTATTCTATATTTGTTCACTGAAACCTCCCAAACTCAGAGGTAAATAGCAACAACCCCAACCACACATCAAATACCAGCATACCCAAACCTCTCAGGAGGGCCATTACCTGTTCATAACAATTGAGTGACGAATTCTAACAGCCCAAATCACACATCCACTCACCTGTTCGTAAAAATACAGTGCTCGCTCAAAGTTCTTGAGGCCGGTGTAGATCATGCCTCCGTAGTAGTAGTAACACAGGAAGTGCTTGGCGTCGTAGGCGCCGTTCTCCTTGCAGATGTCCATCATGTCCAGGTCCAGGTAGGGGACGGCCGGCTTGAAACACTTCGCTAACAGGCAGAGCTGCCGTGGCCAAACAGGAAGTGACAATGAGCAACGTGACAGGAAGGACATGTGTACGGTCACATGTGGCCTCATGGCTTGACTTTAGGTGCTGGTGGTGGTTAGTGGGGTTCCCACATCACTGTGAAGCGCTTTGGGGGTCTTGAAAAGCGCTATAGAAATGCAAGGTGCTGTTGTTTTCTTGATCAAGGAGGTCAAAAACATTGTTACTTGAATCCTAAAGTCTGGTTAATTACAACAAGCTAACAAAGGGGGGGCAAGAGAGATGCTTTACCCACAGGGGGAGCTGTACCCGAATCCAGGCATAAATTATATAAGTAAATTCTAACAAGTTTAACCTGAACATGTTCACCAGGATCATCAAATACCTTTTCTCATTTAGGCAGCAATGTGTTGAAGGAAATGACACACAGACATCACAAAACAAACTTTGCTGAGATGACAATTAACGCCACTTGCAGTGCCATCCTGGACAGGTGTCTGGTATGTGGTGATGCACCTGGCACACGGACACTCACCTGGCACATGTCTGCATGCACTGAGGTAAGCTGGTTGGCGTTCATCTGCATTTTGTCTATGGCCTGCTTCAGGATGCTGACGCCACGTAGAGGCTGAGGGGGACACGCAGGGGAAGAATGAGAGGAGGAGAGAAGGGGAAACAGAAACACAACATGAACAGAAATGTTATGACAGAGGGACTACAGTATCTGCCACATCTGCCTAACTGTCTCTGTAGGGCTTTTAAAAGAGCCCGCACACTGACCAAGTGTGTCTGCATAGAACTACAGTTGCAGTCAGTGCCTCAATTCAAACGAATGTGACTTTAGAATCAGGAACCAAGTGGCTATCCATCTAATTAAATCAAAAGAGAGTTTTGGAAATTAGATTAATGAAAGACTAATCAGATTAATGGGGAACTTGCCTGCTTCCGTTCCACCAGGGCATTTGTTAACTGATGGCAGAGGCCAGCAACTGTGAGGAAACAAACACAGACAGAGCATGGGATTACCGAAGGATAACAGAGGATTGGAGCATCCACGACATTAACATCGGAAAGGGTAACTCACACGTGTCAGTTGCATATCTGATGTGCTCTCCATTGCAAGTGCTAATGAACAACTGGACCTGAGAGAACAGAGTCTCAAAGTCGGGGATGTTTGGCATGGAGAACTTCACAAACCTTAGCAAATGAAAAGAACAAAAACATAATGGGCTTGTGAAGCAGTAAATCCCACTGCACTAAACATAACTGGATCCACTTTGACAAATCGACAACTATAGTTGTAAGTATACGAATGTCTTTAACAACTATTCTTTTTAGGAGTGTGTGGTACAGAGCAGTTCAATACGTTCATCAAGTTGTTATCAAATGCAAATCTGTAACAACCATCAGTTACTATGTCCATGTTCCATGAGGAACGGACTGTGGAATATCTCACTTTGACTGTTTCGTAATATGATCACTTAAAGATTTAGGGTCACATGTCAACATATCTGAGTGTGAATATAACACCAGGGGTGTATTCCAAGTAGTGACAGACCTGGATAAGTTAACCCAGAGGAAACCCCCTAATAGAAGGGCCCTTTGGCTTTGTTTAGTTTGGAGATTGAAGCCCTGGGCTGTTCTATTGACAGGTTTACAACTTCCTCTGGGTTATCTTACTAAGGTTTGCCACTAAACCACCTACTTGGAATCATGGCTAGGTCGCAAAAGCATGAAAACAGCCCTTCAGGGTATACATTTATCACAACAAGGACCAACTCACAGCACAGCCAGCACCCCAAGCGAGTGCTCTTGAACGTCCAGGGCCCCCAGAACAGTGTCAAGGTGGGACAGGTTCTTCGCCAGAAGCTCTCCGCTCTTATTGATCAGTTCACACAGCTGGGTCATCTGACCTGGAGAAGGAGAGAGAACCACAGGACGTTCAGTGGGAGTTTACGGTTGAAGTGTTACAGAAATAGATGTGGGGGTAACGGCACAACTGCAAAACAACAGCGCACCAGAGCAAAACAATGCACACATGGGAAGTAGTGGAGCTGAGACTGTCCAACCACACGATCCTGAACACATTTAGCGTGTGTTTAACCTGAAAGTTGTTTTAATACACTTCATGAAATCTGATTGCAGTTAAGAGCATACTGTGTTTGTGTATTCTCAAAACCGTCATTTACCAGCCTTGATTTGATATCTGGTGAAGATCTTGCTGTCCCCAACCTATCAAAAACAACTGCTTAATCGAGCTGTCAAGGCCTGCGCTATTCGCTCGTCAAAGAAGCGTTAGACTGTTATAGAAAGTTTAGTAAGCCAGCTACAGAGAACTTTCATGAATGCTATCCAATCCTTGGCAATAAGGGGTGGAACCATTAGATGACAACTCAAAGAAATGTACTGTGTTGATGACATTTAGCTGGTTAGCTTGCTAGCTGTATCATTAATGTTATACAGAACGAAATACCGGAATGAAAATTACAAGTTGTCTAAAATGGCATTGTTTGGCATCAGAGCGTCTTCATAAATATTGAATATTTATAGATAACTCTAAACTAGCAAACTCTATAACGATACTGCCATTCCATAACTGTTTACATGATGAAGCAAAAAGCAAGTTAGTCAGCTAACTAGCTTCCCAGCTAGCTAACCTTGCTGCCGTGCAGTGACAAAGCTATCTGATTAGCTAGCTAACTGGAATGCAATGCATGCTAGCCACCAAAAGCATCTACTGCCTGAATGTTTATTTGGGAGGATAGAATTATCAAGAACGCTTACCTTGCGCCGAGAGCTGCCGCACATTATTCACAAACTGTTCTAGTGCTGAAGCCATTATTTCATGAGTCTACGGGGTGACTTTTCACAACGTTTTCATTCAAATGTCAGCAACAACTCCGTCTAGTTTCAGACGGGGCCACAGCCACAGCCGCCACCAACCACCTAATCTCGCGAGAAAGTGGGTTCCGTCTGATATAACGTACAACACGTGCAGTGCAGAATGAATTATTTCTTCCCTCAGTCTGCAAAGGTGTTGTTTTGTACAAAACTGCTGCCCGGATCAAATGAGGATACTCTATCTAATATCTCCTTAAATTTCCGTATGTCGTGACCACAGGAACAACAAACCTGATACTACCGGTTTATTAAAACAAAGATATTTAGTGAGTGAAGATGTCCCACTTCGAAAATGTTGTTTAGTCATGTGGAAAACTGTAAGAATTAAATTGACGAGTTACACCACACGCGGTATTCCAGTCATATTGACACATTTATCTGTTTTTTTCCCTTCAAAAAAGTGAAGAAGCAAGATGTCCACACGCGAACTGATGGCTCAACGGTGTTGAAGTTGCATATCCGTCTGCCTGCTGATGTAGAGTATCTCGAGTTAGCGCAAACTCTTTTCGTTTACTGTCTTTGAATCGGTACTGTAAAGAAGGATAGTTGAAGTCACACTGCGGGAACAGGCGGTTGACCAATTTGTCACTTGTCAGAGGATTGAGTATAATGTTTCACAGTGGTATCTTATTTCTACGTTTAACCTTACAGAGCTTGCTTTCGGGTTCTGACATTTACAACCCGAAGGCTAGCGTGATCTGGTGTAAACAAGTCACTAGCTCAGAATTCACTGGTTGTTGAGGAGAGGAGGAGGAGGGGGACATAGCAGGAGAATGCAGAAAACATTGTCACGCACACGTTAATTTTTAACTGGCCATTGGAAAACAGTTAGGTACTGACAGCATAAAACACGTGCATGTATTCAGTATCCCTTCTTAAAGACACGTTAAATGACAGCTTTACATGCAATGGTGTTTCAAAACTAACGGTACTGTGTTACAACTGGTTGTTGAGCTGGGCAGCTACCAATGTTAGCAGACACCAAAGTCAGGGGAATAACATTATTTGGCGTCGATTATCATCGTGTGTGTTGGCGATTTTCCCCGTTAAAGTTCTAAATGAAAAACCGGCTAGTGAGATAAACAACGAAACGACAAAACGGTTCGGGAGAGTTTATTCGAAACAGGAAAGGACTTTCGACCATCCTTATCTCCGAGGCTCTGATAGGCTTATTTGAGGCACACGGAACTGATTACCCTGCCTGCAATAATGCCATTATTGCCAAGGATATTACGCTTGGTAAGACAGGAGACTTCCTCTATCTACTGTCATTGGAGGTATTTATCAAGCATGTCCTCCTCTGCAAAGAAATTGCGGGTCCTGGTGGACATGGATGGGGTCATAGCAGATTTCGAAGGTGGATTTCTGAAGAAGTACCGAGCGAGATACCCAAACGAACCCTTCATCACCTTAGAGGACCGAAGAGGATTTTGGGTGTCAACTCAATACGGCCAGCTAAGAAGTGACCTCTGCGTAAGTCACACTTTCTTTCAGATGTTGAACGCCCTCATATAAAACAATCGACTAATCTTGTTGATTTCATTATTGTCGTCATAACACAGCTCTTATTTCAAGATTGACTGACATGTGTCTTGCGTTGCCTGGACTACGTGCTGATAAATAATAGAGTATGCTGTTTTTCTTGTTTACAATGTTTAATGCAAGGTAGTAACACAGAACGTATGAGTGATGTCAAATTCATTCTAGGCCTACTTTCTGTGGGCGTTATGAATAAAGTGTTTGCAAACAAAGGTATCTTCTGTATTGTAATTATGTGCTAACCCACGTGTTGTAATCAAACATATGGTGGGAAATGTAGACAAAGTCAAATGGGTTCAGTTGGTATGATTATGAAAATGGTATGTGCAACTATAGTAAAGGAGAGGTTATTTGACACACAGGAGAAAGCCATCAGCATCTGGGAATCCAAGGACTTCTTCACTGAGCTGGAACCTCTACCGGGAGGCGTGGAGGCGGTCAAAGAGATGGCCAAAATGGAGAAGTGAGTGGAATAAACAAACAGCTGATGCAGGCTGAGGTCAGCAGACCCCAGTGGCGGCGCGGCAGCTGGCGCTGGTACGGATCCGGGCCCGATCCGGCCCAGAGCCGCACCACTGTCAGCTGATCCCTAGGGAGCGGTCACCTTTGACCGAGCTGTGGGACCTCTGGAGGCCACAGCAGAAAGGGGGGCAGGCTGGCTACACTGGTCTGTAGTAATAGTGGGGCCAGTTGTCTGTCCAGCAGGGTCATCAGTACTGGACTTCCTGTCGAGTGCGGATACAATTCCTTAATCTGCACAGGGACTGCAGATGGAAATTAGCGTATAGTTACAATCTGATATGAAGCATCTTCTCTCACTTGTGAGATTAACATATGAATTTATATATGGTCCCTGATACAAATGAATCAAATCAAATTAAATCAATGATTTTAACACGTCACTCTGACTAGCCGCTATACTGAATAAAATGACTTGACTTGACTTGACTACATAAATACAGACTATAGACTAAAGCATGTGCACATTTATCCATTTAGCAGATAGTTTTATCAGAGTAGATGCCCCTGGGGTCTGGCTTTCAGTTAACTGAAATAAAAAATAAACTAAAGTTTTCCAAAAAATGAAAACTAAATAGAAACGACAATGAACAATTTAAAACTAACTAATACTGAATGAAATTAAAGGTCAAATCGGCTTTTTTTAAGTTCACTGTGGTTGCTATATACCTTTCTCCTGTTCTGTTTGAATTCTTTAGAGTCACTGGCCTATTAAAAAGGACCTAAAGGACCTTGAATGAATGAAAAACTAAACTAAAACTACTTTTGCTTTTGTACAACTAACTAAAACTAAACTTCTGAAATCAGAAACCTAACTGTAAGACCAAATAAAACTAATGAAAATGTCAAAACTTTAATAACTCTGGACTGGACTAGAAAATTGACCTGAAATACATTTTCTAGTCCTGTCAGATTAGATATACTCATGTAATACACAGATGACAGATCATGTGAGCTAAGACAATATTTTCTTTCTTTCTGTTTCACTTTCTACTCTTTCTTCTGTTCTGCAGCACAGATGTTTTTATTTGCACCAGTCCAATCAAATTCTACAACCACTGTCCTTATGAGAAGGTAAGCTGCTGCTGCTTCTTTCTACCTGCGACTTCATTACATTATGTGTGATGAAACAGTTAATTTAGTAGTAATGTAGTTATTATCGGTAATTTACATCTTAACTAACTATACACAGTAATTTAATTTCCTCATTTGCTTACATACACTTGCTTTAGGGGTCAGTGAGAGATATAATGTACTTTTACACATTTACAATCAGTTTATTGTGCTGTATTCATTGTCATGTAACTATAATCTTGCCCCTTTTTTAGACCTAAATACTTTTTACTGTTTGTTATCTGTCATGGTACCATGGGACGCAAGTGTATGGTATTTGCATACTCACTTTTATGGTTATGGTGATGCACTTACAGTATATGGACACTACATTAGTTAGGAATAATAGTTTCAAATAAAATGAAAAATAAAACCCTACAATCTATACAACCTACAAACCTCCTAACCTTAATTAGGAGCATGTCAGTGTACAGGGGAGGTGAGCACTGGATGCTTCTCTATGTGGGTGGGTGCAGACTGCTGGGCTGAGTTCTCTGTGAATATCTGTATCTGCCTTGCCAGTATGCATGGGTGGAAAAACACCTGGGACCTGACTTCCTAGAACAGATCATCCTGACGCGAGACAAAACCGTGGTGTCAGGCGACATCCTCATCGACGACAAGCCGGATATACTGGGTGAGCAGAGAAAGGTCTATGCTCACTCTACACACTCACCGTCTGTGTGTGTGTGTGTGTGTGTGTCAACAAGTTTCCTCCACCCTTATACTAGTCGCACCTCCATTAGACCCTGAATCAGATGGCCCTTTCCATTAGACTCGTAAATCATCGTACACCCACCCGTACAACATGTAGGAATGAGTTGCTAAAGGAACGCGTTTCTCTCGAGCCACGAGGGGCATTAGCATGAGGTCATTGTTATTAGTTAAGTGCTACATGTAGCGCCTAGCTAAATGGCTGGAAAACAAATTGTTACATTGTATTGCAGGCACAGCAAGACCGTGCTATGCATTAATTGGTGACCGGATTCAAGCAGCAATGTAATCAAGTGTGTAAGAGCATTGCATCAACATTAAAATGACCAACACAGTACATATGCAAAAAAAATACGTCATCTCATCTCAACTATGGGCGCAGACATGTTTGTCGTAAGGTCGTACGTCCACCTCGGGGTACCCTCAAGTACTCCGAGGTAAAGGGGGCGTGCCTGCGTGAAATGCTGCAAGAAAGCTGGGTAATTTACACTTTACAACTCGGGCGACGGATTTACAAGTCTAATGGAAAGGGCCAAGATCCGCTGATTAACATCCTTCTGCCAAATGTGGGATCCCGTTTCCTGCTGTATGTGGAGCACTTGGGACAGGACATGAATAAACCAAGAATAGCCCCTTGGCGTTAAGATTAGTGTAGTGTCCTTTAGGATAGTGTAGTACAATCTGATTTGTTTTCTATGTTATTAAGAGATTCTGTGTGAAATGCACAAACCCCTGTGTTCTGAGATGTGATTGTAGTGTGTTGTTGAGATTCAGAAGGTACCTGTATACAGCTGCTTAATGCAAACACACACACACACACACACACACACACACACACACACACACACACACATGTACACACACACACACACACACACACACACACGTACACACACACACACACACATGTACACACACACACACATGTACACACACACACACACACACATGTACACACACACATACACATGTACACACACGCGCACACGTACATACACACACACACACACATGTACACACACACACACACACACATGTACACACACACACACACATGTGTACACACACAGACACACGCACATGTACACACACACACACATGTACACACACACACACACACATGTGTACACACACAGACACACGCACACATACATACACACACACACACACACATGTGTACACACACACGCACACATACATACACACACACACATGTGTACACACACATACACACGCACACATACACACACACACACACACATGTGTACACACACACACACACACACAATGAGGGCAGCTGAGGCAGCAGTTTCCTTTACCAGTCTGTGAAAAAGCCGAGTGCTTTTAAAAAGTGCTTTTAAGTGGAGTCGTGTGCATTTTTGGGATTCTCTGATTGTTGGGATGACTGTTCCCATTTTGTCTTGCCATGTTTGCCTCTGTGTGTGTGTGTGTGTGTGTGTGTGTGTGTGTGTGTGTGTGTGTGTGTGTGTCTGTGTCTGTGTCTGCCTGAGCCAGCATCCTCTATTTTTTTTTGACTCGGTTGCCAAACTATACAGTCATGCACGGTAGAGGTGTTCAAATGGAATATATGTGGTATATGTGCATGCTGCTGACGTCACGGCCTGTTTCCTGTCTGCTGTTAGGGGTGGAGCCCAACCCTACCTGGGAGCATGTGCTGTTCACGGCGTGCCACAACAAGCACATGCCCCCCTGCCCCTCGCGCCGACGCCTCCTGTCCTGGGCAGACGACTGGAAGGGCATCCTGGAGAGCAAGCGACGCTGAGGGAGGACGGCGTAGCCACACAACACCCCCACACACACACACACACACACACACACACACATACACACACACACACATACACACACACACACACACACACACACACACACACACACACACACATACACACACACACACATACACACACACACACACATACACACCTACACACAGACACACACACACACACACACACACACAACACCCCCCCCCCCCACACACACACACACACACATACACACATACAGACACACACACACACACACACACACACACACAACACCCCCCCCCCCCACACACACACACACACACACACACACACCTACACACACACACACACACCTACACACACACACACACACACACACACACCTACACACACACACACACACACACACCTACACACACACACACACACACACACACACACACACAGACACACACACACAGACACACACACACACACACACACACACACACACACCCACACACACACACACACATCAACTCCAACAGACGTCTGTCCCTTTCGAGAGCCGGGGTTCGAGAGTCCCCCCCACCCCCATCCAAACCTTCACACACACTTATCAACTCCCAAGAAAGATCACCAGGCTACAGCGATGGAATAGTCTTGAGGATTCCACGTGAGAGTGGTCATCCAGGCTACAGTGATGGAATAGTCTTGAGGATTCCACGTGAGAGTGGTCGTCCAGCGGGTACAGAGATGGCCTCTTTCTCGCACACTCTCCGAGAAAGAGTTTTTCTGGTCAGTCAATATTAGACAAATATGTTTGACTTCCTGTTTATCTCTCACCTGATTGGACAAATCCTACTCATCTCCTGTTGGTCTCATCTTATTAGACAAATCAGTTTGACTTCCGGTTTATCCCTCACCTGATTGGGTAAAACCCTCTCACTCCTTATGACCCATTGATATAGGGGTATTTATTCATACGGTGCATTTGACCTGGACTGTGGGAAGACGCCTTTTATTTTAACCTCAATTTAGTGGGTGCAGTTCAGCCCACATCAGCCAGAGGGCGCTCTGTCATTTGTTTACCACTTCAGGTGTTTAATGATACAGAGGTGTGTGAGGCCCACTCCGTTAACCTCACTCCACACACACTCACATACTCTCTCACACACACACGCACACACAGGTGTGTGGGAAGCGCTCTGTTAACCTCACTCCACACACACACACACACACACACACACACACACACACATATATATACAAAAAGCATACAAAAAAACAGAAACATGCACACAGCCAAGTTATAAGCTATTCTTGGTTAGAGTGAAGAGACATGCCATTATCTCAGCATATCTAACACATGTCACAAGCTCATACTGTATATGACTGAGAACAGTAGTTTAGTGTTTTTTTTTTTCTTAAAGTAATGTTCAGCCTGTGGTAACAACATGTATGCGTCTGGAGCCCAAACACTTGACTTTACTACTACTCTATAGTCTCCATACAGGCTCAGGTTTATACTAGAATCCCAGACGCACTGAAACCTCACACAATGGCCCTAACCCACAGATACAAACATGTAGGATGTGTACATGGATGACCACTAGGGGTCGCTGATGGCACATTCAAGCAGCTTAGAGCATGGTTGCCATAGAAATCAGGTTACCCATGTGGTGCTTCAAGAGTCCTCTGCCTTTAATGTAGTGTAGTCACCCTGTCTAATGTGGTTTTCTGAAACACTTTCATCTACAAAATGGTTTGATGGTTTTTAGCATGCTTAGAAAACTCCTTCAGAGTTAAACACACACACACGCCACACATATGCACAGTTGACACTTTTCTATATTGTGCCAATGAGACCTAAGGTTGCTCAACAGGTGACCGTCGGTGTTTACATTGCACTGTTCTATAGAACACAGAAAAAAATCTAGAACCCTCAGATTTAATTGCAACCAGGGCAACACAGAGGAGATGGAACAGCATGCTCAAACAACGCACATCACACATTTCACTGGTCTTCAGTACAAGTGGTTGCCTGGCTAGATGAAACTTATTTTCCAAATATTATATTGTAGTATAACATTTAGATTTTGAAACAAATTATATTAACAATTGATTATATAATTTCACATATTTTATGCATTTTAATGTGTTTTATGCGTTTTAAGATGTTTTATGCATTTCTTTTGCAAATGATTGTTATTTTTCTCTGAATGTTTCTTTTTTTTTTCTTTGCTGTGGTGCAATTGAGTTTAGAGGGCGAGAGGGACTGGACATGGAGCTGCCATGCATACAGAACATTTAAGCAAGGGAAAAGTGCATTCTGGGAAAATGATACTTTAAAACTCAGCTTTTGTTACCTGAGTCAGAACTTGAATAGAAGCAGACGCGCAGCTGAATAGCCATGACTTACTCACTCTCTCTCTCTCTCTGCCAATTGAGTACTGTGAAGGCTGCTATTTTGACATCACTTCCTACTGCTCTCTGGTGCACATGAGCTAGTTTGGGTCTAGTCCAGTCAGGTTTGGTTTGATCTGACCTGGTCCGTAGGTTTCTTTGGTGCTTCTCCATCGACTGGAGAGTTTACAGTTTTATTTCTTAGGCTACATGGGAAGAGATGGCAACAAAAACACGACTCAAATGAGATGAATAAAGAGTGCTATGTATTCAAACACACACCCCTCTCTCTCTGCCTGTTTGTCCTGGTTTTCTCTGTCACAGTTATAGAGTAATTTATGCACCCACAGTTTCCGAGATGGAGTTCATTTCTTTTGTGGGAACTGAAAGGCAGAAAAGAGCTGAATATCTGACCTTAGTTTAAAACATTCTGCTGAAGACAAAATTGAGTTCTCTTAATTTTCTCCACATGCAGTCTAAATGCCTGTGCCTAAACTCACCTTCAGTCCCTGAATAATCACCGTCTCTCATCTGCAGTGCACTGTTCATATCATTTCAAACTAATTGGATTCCTACTGGGTTTTACACAGTTGTCATGGTTACGCTCTGCCAAAGGTGGGAGCTGTAAATAGAATTGATGTTTTGACAGGGAAACGGAACGTTTATCACAGCGCCCTGCAGGGGGAGCTCTTGCTCTTTTGGTGTGACTAGAACACACGGCTGTATAAATCTGCTGAGAAATCACGCTCATCCTTTGAGCAGAGCTAAACCAAATCTCACGCACCAACTACACTATGCATCATATCACAATCGTGTGTGTTTGTGTCTGGGAGCAAAAGTGTGTCTGAAATGGCTTGGAACTCCAGGACACAACCGACTTTGTTCTGTCCTTAGAACTGTTCCAGGGCCGGCTGTTATCTCAGCTGCAGGGACTGAGTGTGGAACGCATGAAACTCCCTATACACACACACACACACACTGAGTCCTGGTGTTGGTGTTGAATGGACTTGGTGGAGTTTGATTGTTCTAAAGTCATTCTTTTCGATGACTGTTTGGTCAGTGTGGAACTGGAAGTTGGTTTTATGAACATTCTGCAACAAGACTGCAACTAGGACTCTGATAAAGATGTGACTACACATTGAAACGTTAGTCAAAGTTAATGATGTTTTGCACCTTTTAAGTAAATAATAAAGAAAATTAAGAAGACATCTGAGTTGCACCGGCCTGTCCTGGCCTGGTTGCATTGGATTGTCGCTAAATGACAGAAGTGCGGAGAACCTTCCTTTGTCTACTAACAACTGGCAGCTTTAGAATTAAGCAATAAGCCCGAGAGACCGTAGATTCCAGTGATTTTAGAACAGCTAAGGGGCGTTGTTAGGCACGACATGAATGTCCTCTTAGCTCATGCTATCTGCTCCTATATGTTCTTGTCTGAGCTGCTGGCTTTCCACCACCAGTCACAGAAGAGTACTTTTATGGTTATGGTTCATGGCTTATGTTTTTATCCAAAGCAACATATGTAACCTGTGTTGTGCTGAACCTGCGCGGTTCAGCCCTGCACACGCCCGGACTCCCGAACCCGCGAAACAGCAGCATCGGGAAACGAGGGTGCTGACAATCGATCTAAAAGCCCAGGCTACTAGCTTTCATGCCAGCAACACTCTTAAGGGCGTCGGGGAGAGAGGTTTACCAACGTTCCACACGCTAAGCTAGCTGGCATCCATTACACATACAACAATAACAGTAAACATTTTTAACATTATTACCACTATTATGTTTGCTGTCATTAGCTTCCTACTCAGATTTGAGTGAAGGACTTCTACTGCAAGGCTTGTAGGGATGTGCAGTATCAATGTTGCCTATACAGGAATATACCTACGTATACATGTGAAAATAGCCACCATAAGAACAAGGCCTCTCTGATACCCAGAGGTGAAATGCCTACAGACGCGCTGACCTCCATTCTATACGCAAGCAGCTAGCTAGCCTGCAGCTCTGCAGCCTCAAGAGCTCTTAGAGTTCTCCTTGTGTCCATGGCATGCAAATGGCCTGTATGTGTGTGTTTATGCACATACAGTATAGGTCAACTTCAAACAGGCTGCATCCCATATATCCTACTTATGTGTGGTTGTTTGCATAGCATGTGAGGAGTGTGTGTATGTGTAAGGGATGTGTGTGTGTCCTATAAAGTTCAATAGGGAAGAAGTAACTGTGTGATACTGGTGCACCACTAATAGAGAGAGCATCAACTATTGTCTTAAGGGTCTGTGTGTGTGTGTGTGTGTGTGTGTGTGTGTGTGTGTGTATGTGCCTGCACGGGTGCGTATGCGTCTGTGAGAGACTGGGTCACCAGCAACAGAGAGAGTATCATCTATCATCTCTATTCAACTCTGGCTGTGTGTGTGTGTGTGTGTGTCAGAGAGAGAGAGAGACTGGGACACCATCGGCAGCAGACAGTCTCATTGTTATTAAATAATTACATACAATCACACACACACTTTTTGTCTTTTTGTTTAATCCCCCATCATCACTCCTCCTCATCACTCTCTCTCTCTCTCTCACTCACTTTTACTTACACACAGACGCATTCCCAATCACGCAGACACACAATCCCTCACACACACACTAACTTTTTCTCTGTCCCTCCTGGTAGTGTCCTCCAGTTGAGCAGGAACAGTGTGGTCTAGAGAGAGTAGAGAGGGGAGTCTATCTGTCTGGCAGGCTGTCCTTGCTGTGAAGGGAGTGGATGGGGGGGGGGGGGGTCAGACCCAGTCCAAACCCCCCCACACACACTCACACACACTTACACACACTCTCTCTCTCACACACACACACACACACACTCACACATGGCCTTGCCTTAGGAAGAACGTGTGGCTCAGGCTGCAAGAGCTCGAGGAACTCGAAGATGCCGATGTGAATGTGTTTATCTTGTGTTTTAAAGGCTCTGAGAGTGGGGGGACTGGAAGAGTTGGGCTGGATATTTGGAGGGATATATGGATATCACACACACACACACACACACACACACACACGCACACATGCCTTAATGGGAGGATAAAAGGGGACTCTTTATGGAGGTTCACATTCTTGGTAGTACTGAAGTTGACTATGCAGTCAAAGACATGGACCCCTCCTTCAATGCATTCACTGCCAGGCAGCAAACTCCTCTCTCTGACCAGAATCAAATTAATGTGTTTCTTAAAATGGATGGGAAAACCCACAGAAAGCTGTTTAAACTTAATTTGACCTACAGATGGACTATAGCCAAATCACAAGTGAAATACCATGAAATCCAAAACTCTATGCCATAAAACGTTCATCTGGTGTAAAATATTTGACAGCATAATCCAGCCTATTGCGCTTGGAAGTGAGGTTTGGGGTTCACGCAGTATGCATGACTACACAAAGTGGGACAAGAATCCAACAGAAGCCATACATGCAGAATTCTGCCGATCAATACTTAAGTTCAATCAAAAACATTCAACAATGCATGTAGGGCAGAGTTTGGCCATTTTCCATTGGCCTTACCAATTCAGAAAAGAATCTTAAAATTCTGGATGCACCTGAACAGCAGCCCCGAGAACTCCCTCCGAGGGAGAGAGAGAGACAGATGGAGAGAGAGAGAGACAGATGGAGAGAGGGAGAGACAGATGGAAAGAGGGAGAGACAGATGAGGAGAGAGAGGGAGAGAGAGAGACAGATGGAGAGAGAGAGAGACAGATGGAGAGAGAGAGGGAGAGACAGATGAAGAGAGAGAGGGAGAGAGAGAGACAGATGGAGAGAGAGAGAGACAGATGGAGAGAGAGAGGGAGAGACAGATGAAGAAAGAGAGACAGATGAAGAGAGAGAGGGAGAGACAGATGAAGAGAGAGAGACAGATGAAGAGAGAGAGACAAATGAAGGGAGAGGGAAAGACAAATGGAGAGAGGGAGAGACAGATGGAGAGAGAGGGAGATGGAGAGAGAGAGACAGATGGAGAGAGAGAGAGACAGATGGAGAGAGAGAGGGAGAGACAGATGAAGAGAGAGAGACAGATGAAGAGAGAGAGGGAGAGACAGATGAAGAGAGAGAGACAGATGAAGAGAGAGAGACAAATGAAGAGAGAGGGAAAGACAAATGGAGAGAGGGAGAGACAGATGGAGAGAGATGGAGACAGGCAGGTGAGGAGGGAGAAAGAGACAGATGGAAAAAAATGAGAGAGAGCCAGACGAAGAGAAGGAGACAGATGAGGAGAGAGAGAGAGACATGAGGTGAGAGAGAAAGATGAGGAGAGAGCGAGAGATGAAGAGAGAGAGAGACATATGAGGAGAGAGACAGAGAGATGAGAGAGAGAGATGAGGAGAGAAAGAGAGAGAAAGATGAGGAGAGAGAGAGAGAGAGATAAGGAGAGAGAGAAAGAGAGAGAGAGATGAGGAGAGAAAGAGAGAGAAAGATGAGGAGAGAGAGAGAGAGGGGGGCCCCTGGAGAGAGACTAGGAGTGGAGCCAGAGGTGAAAGGATCCGTGCGTCAGAGCAGCTCAGTCCAGCAGACCCCCCACCCCCCCGCAGTGCCGCCAGAGGCTGGAATGTGTGTGTGTGTGTGTGTGTGTGTGTGTGTGTGTGTGATAGAGAGGGGGAGTTGGCAGAGCAGGACGCCCCAACGCCAGACATTCCTGAGAAATAGACCTCTCATTATTCTCATTCCTCTCATTATTCTCAACACAATATACCTCTTCCACATGAAAAAAAAAACGACACACACTCTTGCAATACACAATACAATCTTGCAATACACAATACAGACCTCAAACACACACACACACACATACACACACACACACACACACACACACACACACACAGAGACACACAAAGAGTCACACAACACAGAATGAGTTAGACCTGAATATTGTTACCGAACAGGGCAACACAATTGAGGTAGTTTCATCTTATAAATATTTAGGATTTTTAATTGATGACTGCCCTTCTTTTAAGCTTCATATACAGAACTTTAGCCTGACGAGCCAAACCCACATTAAAATGTAGGGTCTGGGCACTCACCGTTCGCAGTGATCAGTCCGAGGGGCGGGATAATCGGTTGTCTTTCAAATTCCCTATGCATGCAATAGCACATGAGTCCCATGCGTTTCCCACCAGCGGAGCTAGTTGGCTAGTTCAAACTTTTGCCAACATAATAAAATCTTAACTCGTGTCACAATGTTCGCCAACAGCAACATCCATCTTATTTGTTTTCAAGTAGCAGGGAATTCAAGCCAAACCGTTGCAACTCTGCCATCAATCATTATGTTAAGCCCACCTAACGACTCTATACACGATTTGATTGGCCTGATAGAAGTTTAATTTTTCGAGCTCACAAGCCAACAGAGAGTTGCTAGACTAGCCCTGGCAGCAAATTTAATTTGCTGCCGCTAGGGTGCGTCTAGATATCTAGGCTGATAACAGAACTTAGTAAAAAAGTTGAAATTGAAGCTATAGGTTTTTTCTTTAGGAACAAATCTTGTTTTACTTTTTCTGCCAGAAAAAGGCTAGTCGATGCCACATTTCTTCCTATTATTGATTATGGTGATCTGTTGTACCAGAATGCCCCATTAGAGTGTCTTCAGATGTTGATGAATGCTGTTTATCATGGAGCTTTAAGGTTCATTTCAAATTGCAGAGCCCTCACTCATCACTGTACACTTTACTCCACAGTGAATTTGCCCTCTCTGTCAAATCGCCGGCTTACTCACCTTTATATCTTCATAAGGCCATTATAGGCAGGCTCCCATGTTACATATCTGAATTTCTTTCTTTTACACAGAGTACTTATGGCTTAAGGTCTCAGAACACTATTTTATTGAATGTACCTCAAGCCCGGACAGAGTTGTTCATGAAGGCTTTCATGTTTGCTGCACCTTCTGCTTTGAATGACCTACAGAAAACACTCAAACTACAGTGTCTAATTTCCTTAAATGATTTTAATGGTGTTAAAATCATAGAACATGAGTCCATCCAGTGCAAATGTTTTAATTAATGGCACTTTTATTTAATCTGGAATGCACTTGAACACAGCCGCACCATCTGGGGCACTCACTCTCTTCCATAAGAGGCAAGTAAAACAGTGTGTAGTAAATAACAGTGTACAGGTGAGTGTGTGTAACGCTGTGCAAAGAGATGGGTTGACGGAGCATGTGCTCAGAACACAGACGCTGTTCTTCTCTCTGTTTTGGAACAGCAACAGGAAGAGGGGGAGCGGGAAGCAGAGAAATAAACAGAGAGAGAGAGAGAGAGAGAGATGGAGAGAGAGAGAAAGAGATGGAGAGAGAGAGAGATGGAGAGAGACAGAGAGAAAGAGATGGAGAGAGAGAAAGAGAGAGATGGAGAGAGATGGAGAGAGAGAGAGATGGAGAGAGACAGAGAGAAAGAGATGGAGAGAGAGAGAGAGAGATGGAGAGAGACAGAGATAAAGAGATGGAGAGAGAGAAAGAGTGATGGAGAGAAAGATACAGTACAGAGAGAAAGATAAATAAACCGAGAGAGAGAGAGAGAAAGAGAGAGCGAGAGAGGGACAGAAAATCTACTATAAAGGAGTAAACATGAAAAGGAAGGTAAACAGGGTGCGGAATGTCCACTGCACTCACAGCACACCGGCAGATTCATCTTTCCATCTCTCCTTTTTTCCATTTGTCTTCTCCATTGTACTGTTTGCTCTGTCGTTCATTTTATGACGGAAGGACTGGCTTGTTATTAGAATGCTTCGGAAGGAGCCAATAGCCACTCAGACAGCCCCCTTCACCCCACTTTACAGACTGTGCTGTCCACTTACTGGTTTTTCCTAAATTTCCAAACAGCATAACAGAACACACAGACACACACACACACACACACACACAGAGTTGTTTTTCATCATCTGGAAAACATGACTCATCTGAGATTTCCTTGATTGACAGCACAACACATACACAAACTTATGTACACATGCACACACACACACACACACAGAGAGAGAGAGGGGGGGGGGGGGGGGGGTAGTAGAAGACAAAAAGCACTTCCTCACTGAATGCAGTAAATTCAAAATTTAGCACAGTCAGGAACCAACATTTCCATTAATTAAGCCATATTAGACTAGCCTGATGAGCCAGACCCACATTGAAATGTAGGGTCTGGGGACTCACCGTTCGCAGTGCTCAGTCCGAGGGGCGGGATAATCGGTTGTCTTTCAAATTCCCTCTGCATGCAATAGAGCTGCACCGTCCCGCCCACAGCCGATGCCGGAAGTAAAAATTCAATGCAATTTCTCCATTGACAATTGCGGTATAAGCCATAAAAACTTAACAGCACGTGGTAGACTTAAAACCAGCTACGGCTGTACTAAGCCATTGTATATGCTCCTATAGACACCAAGAGTTCATGGGGCACTAACCTTGTTTTGAGATAAATGCCTTTTATTCACGATCTCTTGGATAAGTACTACATTACCCACAATCCTGAACAATCCCACAATCCCACAGTGATGCCTCTGATTGGTGGAAAGGCCATTATGGTCATAGTTTGAAACTTTCTCAGCGAAAATTATTGACAAAGATGGCGGAGTATTTTACTGCCTAGTGCCTATGGCGAAAATCTTAATGTGAGTAAAAACTTTCTTGACGAATATTGGTACTTGTATCAACAAGGATTGTGGTTTATACATCACACGAACTTAGTCAGGGCCAATACACTATCAAATAGACCACTGTAAATGTTAGTTTAAACACTCAAACTTTTCAGGTAGCCGACAGGCTAACCTTTAGCATTTCCGACATTGTCATTACATAATGCAGCTAACATTAGGCTACATGCTGCAACACAGGTATGAAATATATTATGTTTTAGTCAGTGTCCAAAGGGGTGAAAGCCACTTTAAATCGGGTCACATTATTGACTGTTGTGTGTCCCGAGAGTCAGCTTGTGGGTTTTGTAAAGGCCAACATGAGGGACAAGACCTACAAAGTTGTGGTGAGTTAAGCAGGGAGGTTGGTATTGTTCATGCTGCTAGTTAACATTAGCTAGGCTACTGTAGCCTTCATACTGTATGATTCATATCAATCATTAACCTAGGAATACTTCTTTGTGCATTTAATGAACATTTTGTGTAATAATTCACGGCAAATTAATAAACTGAATATGGTGGTCCAAGAGCAGTGATGACAGCATAGGATGACAGTCAGGTACAAAGCACACCATGTTGCTAACGTTAACGTTAACTACTTTCACACACACACAATGATAAATATAAAATTCAATATCTAAACACTATTACTTACACGATTACTCCTGAAATAACTGCTATTATCTGCACATTCACTATATAAAAACAGGGCTCTCAAGTTTTAAGGACAGGCAAGAGTGACATTCCCCGTCGACAATTCCCCAACAACTCCCCCGTCCGTCCGAGGGTTAAAGGGGTGGCTGGTGGTCAGACGAGTTGCGAGAATGGGGGTGTTTCATTAATAATACAACTTTTTGTTGCTGTTATTAATATGCCTTCAGATGTTCCAGTGTAACAGAGGTCAATTTGTCCGCTGCTCACAGCCCTCGAACCCGCCACCTCAACACACCGGCATGCGCTCTAACCACTGAGTCGAGCGCTCTAACCACTGAGCTAAAAGCCCAAGCTTCCAACTCAGCGGTTAGAGCCGTTCTTAAAGGTTTTTTTTTTTTAAACGGCGACGAAATTGTGAATTTCCAGAGCACACTTGGCAATCGACTCCTACGGACTTTCCCCTAAAGCTGGCAGCAAAGATGGCAACATTTCCGGAAAGGTACTGGCTTGATGAAATTCATTCTGGACTCTCTATCCGACCACATAAAGACCTCGGGATACTTCGGTTTGGCTTTAGGGACCCTCTACTCACTACCACGTAAGTGTAATGTTGTTTGGAACTGTAGAAGAGGTATAAAAATAGCGTTTTGTAGCGGCGAAATAATATGCCCTTCTCACTTCCACTCTAACGAGCTTTGACTAAAAACGGTAACATCGAACTTTCTCAAAACACATCCGAATGACATGATTTGGATGTCAACTCAACGTATGTACTCCCAATCATCCGTAAATTGATCTAAAGTGCATTTTACTCCGGATAATTCCTTTAACCCTCTAGGCGCCACGGTCGAGTTTACTCGACAAGATGCGGTACTGAATAAAACGGCCGATTTAGTCAAATAGGGTGTCATATTGACAGTAGGCCTAGTCCGAGCTGCGCAAATTCTCTCCACTCGACGCGAGCGAGAGGCAGATCTGGCCTATGCTGCTCGCAACAGGAGCAGAGGTGGTGACACGGGGCAGGAGAGCCATTAGGCCATGCATAGTCTATCACAAGATGATGGGAATGCCGGCCCTGTATGGATAGGATATGGATATGGATAGTCATTATCTCTACAGCAAAAGGCCTGCTACATAAAAAAAAAAATTGTCAGACATTTATTAGTAATGATTTACACTGTTGATTTATCTATTTCCCTGAGCATTTAGGACATGTGTTCTTTTTTGTGTTCATGTCCTTGTGATGTGTGTGTCTTTGTCAGCTAAGAAAAAAACAACAAAAAAAACATCAACAAAAACAACAAAAAGAAAACAAATACTAACATTGTCTCTTGTCTTGTCTCGTCATCTCACTCCTGATCTGTGCCTTGCTGTGGCAAGTGAGCTTTTGAACTAAACAGGTCTTGTCTACTTGTGTTTGTGTGTCATCTGAAAAATATATATGTGCCCCATACATGGAATCAGAGTGCCTACTGTATGTAGTAAATGGAAAATCTCTACAGCAAAAGGCCAGCCTACCGCTACATGCATTTGGTTTGTTTCTGCCATTTATTAGTAATGATTTATACAGTTTGTTTACTACTTACTATTTACCTGAGCATTCAGTATTGTGCAATATAGCATACAGAAGGTGAGAGACATTTTGGGGGAAAAGAAGTGGTGCATTTTATCATTCAAACATGCAACTTTTTATGAAGATTCTATAATCCAAGATGGCCGCCACCATATGACGTCATAATATGCAAATTAGATATAAACATTTAATCTCTACATAAACTTTGGGTCATCCTTAATATTTCTCTAATTTACAGAAAGTCTCTATCTCTTATCACTTTTAAGATATAGCCTTTTGAAATGAAGATGTCAAAATCGAACGTTTCGAAAAAAAACCTCTGGCGCCTAAAGGGTTAAGGTTAGGGGTGTGAGGATTTACACGCGCAACTAGCATCACCAGCTAGCATACATCAGCCCCAGGTCGGTTAACAGTTGATCCAATATTAGTTGTGCAGAAATATAGCCCATCTTATACACAATAGAAATTGTAAAGATTTGTATTTTTTGTAATTATTCCATATTTAGTGTAGTCATATCAGAACCTGAAGTAGCCTACAATCCAAACGCAAGCATGACATGACACATGAGTATTACCTTTCATTTGAGGCCAAGATTATGCTTATAAGGGGTTCATATGTAGCCTAGAAATCTAGACGCACCCTAGCGGCGGCAAATTAATTTGCTCAGCCTGTACGTCTAGTATCAAACCATAAGGATTTCTATTGGCTGACGCCGTGGACGTCATCCAATCACAGCGCTCTATTTTGTTAGAGAGTCTTAAGGCGGGCTTAACAGGATAACGACAGTCCTGCGACGGTGAACAACAAGGAAGGTTGGCGTTGGCGTCAACTTTGGAGGAGTTGGACTTTTTTTTTTTGTTGAGCAACACAATGCACTTAAGTCATTCCTTTCGAAGAAGGATGTATTTGCCGTTGCCGACCGGATACGGATATGGTCGTTGCGCTGGCCTATTGCATGCCTAAGCAGTTTGAAAGACAATTCCTGGCAAAGATTCCTGGCAAAGAGCTTGACTTGATCTTCACTTGGAACTGCAGCACAGACACCCTCATGGTGACGCCTCTCCATCTTTCTGACCACTTCTTCATCCAGTTCAACGTCAGCCTGACAGAACAGCCTCCGGCTCCTAAGCCGATGGTCACGTTCCGCCGCAACATCCGGAACCTGTCTCCAACGCACTTCTCCTCTGTGGTTGCCTCCGGTCTACCTCCACTCAACACCTTCTCCTCTCTGGAGGTTAATGAGGCCACAGACTCGCTCTGCTCCACACTGACCTTGTGTCTAGACGAGCTGTGCCCTCTTACCACAAGGCCAGCTCGATCCAAACACTCTCATCCATGGCTAAATGATACCCTCCGATCGCAGCGCACCAAACTCAGAGCCGCGGAGAGGAAATGGCACAAATCCAAACTAACTGATGACCTCAAAAACTACCAGACACTCCTGACCTCCTTCTCAGCCAGCATCACTGCTGCTAAGACGGCTTTCTACAATGACAAAATCAACAGCGCTACAGACACTCGAAAACTTTTCTCAACCTTCAAATCGCTACTCAACCCTCAGCTGCCTCCTCCTCCATCCAGCCTTACTGCAGATACCCTCGCCTCATTTTTTACAAACAAAGTGGCGGCAATCAGCAGTCAATTCTCTACATGCCCACTCAACGCATCTGACCCAGATACCGCACTCCTACAACCTCTAGGGACTGCTGGTACATCTTTTTCAGCATTCACGCCTCTCTCCGAGAGTGAAGTATCTAGACTCCTGACATGCAGCCGTCCTACCACATGCTCGCTGGACCCTATACCTACGAGCCTACTTCAGTCCATCAGCCCGACCATCGCTCCAGCTATCACACATGTGATCAATGCCTCGCTAACCTCCGGAACATTTCCAACAGCGTTCAAATTGGCCCGGGTAACACCATTACTTAAGAAAGCTTCTCTCAACCCTGCTCAAGTCGAGAACTACCGCCCTGTCTCACTCCTGCCTTTCCTATCCAAAGGCATTGAACGAGCAGTCTCCAAACAGGTCTCTGACTTCCTTTCACAGAACAACCTTCTGGATCCAAATCAGTCTGGGTTCAAAAGCGGCCACTCTACCGAAACGGCTCTGCTGTCTGTAACAGAAGCCTTAAAAGAAGCCAGGGCGACTGCTCGGTCATCAGTACTCATTCTGCTTGACTTATCGGCTGCCTTTGACACGGTTAATCACCGCATCCTTCTCTCTATACTCGCTAACATGGGAATCTCCGGTTCTGCTCTCTCCTGGTTTGAATCCTACCTCACAGGACGCTCGTTTAACGTATCATGGCTTGGTCAGCTATCTGCACCTCACCATCTCACCACAGGGGTCCCCCAGGGCTCAGTGCTGGGCCCCCTTCTCTTTGCTATCTACACCACCTCCTTGGGACAGATTATCCGTTCGCATGGCTTCTCATACGCACCTGGTCTACAACCAACCCAAAAGGGCACATGTTACCCCGCTGCTCATCCAGCTACACTGGCTACCTATGGCGGCCCGCATCAAATTCAAGGCTCTAACACTTGCCTACAAAGTAGTCTCCGGTTCTGCTCCCACCTACTTGAATGCCCTCATACAGACATACGCTACCTCCAGACCGCTGCGCTCCTCAGACGAACGACGTCTAGCTCTACCACCGGTACGCTCAAGCCAATCCAAACTTTTCTCATCTGTTGTTCCTCCTTGGTGGAACACACTGCCAGTTCCTACAAGTGCAGGGACATCCTTCTCCATTTTCAAAAAACTCCTGAAGACCCAGCTCTTTAGAGAACATCTCCTCTCATAGCAACACTTACAACAAGTCTTACTGATCTTAGCACTCACCAGCCGTCTTAAACTGACAAGTAACTGTTAAAAACAGCACTCACTGATGCACTTATTCTTACTGTACTCTAATGTTTTAAATTGTCCTAAAATTGTTGAGAATTGCTCTAAAACTTAAACTGTTTACCATGTTGTTAGTCGCTTTGGCTAAAAAAGCGTCAGCCAAATGTAATGTAATGTAATGTAATGTAATGATTCCAGACTATACATTTCAATGATATAGGATGGCCCGCCAGGCTAGTTCATTCAGTAAGCATTTGATTGCCAGTATGCCTTTTGGATAACCCAAAGTCCTATGGAGAGTTTTCATAGGGCATTTCACCAAGTGCATGAGCATATAATGGTCTATAGTACTCATGTTGTCATTCTATATTGATCTACTTTTGCACACAGCATGACAAGACCTAATGCTAAGACTCAAGTCATATCAAGTCAAGACCTAGAGGGCTGAAATATGGTCAGTTCAAAGATGCTTGTTATCCGGTAGAACAAGAAAAGAAAAATCTAGCCTTTGTAACTTTGTGTCAGTACATCACACAGTTATTCTAATTGTTTTCCAACAGTGTCTCAGCTTTCCAAAAGAGAGCAGGCATTTGATTATTGGCTAAAGTATGTAGGAGAAATCCCCTCCTAAGTCAAAATCGGGCAAAAGTATAATTTATAATTGCTCAGATTTGCAAAAGAAAAGATTTGACACATGGCACTGACAATTCAATAATGGGCCTTTTCACCACCTCTGAGCATCCACTAACCTGGACCTTTTAGGGGGCTTTCCTCTCAGGGTGAATGAGAGGATGCTTAATTGCTTTTTACCTGACATTTTTGAATACAGATGCAATGATTAATGCATCCATGGCCTAAGGATATAATTATATAATATGACATGATTTTAAAAGTGACCTATAACAATAGGCTATGCAATACACTTATATAATTATGCAATACACTTATATAATTAATTATGCGGTCTGGAGGTACACTAATTTGTTTAGTGCTAATAAAATGATTAAGCCTATTTGGCGAGAGAGATGTTAGAATGCGACAATATGTCAGTCATCGTGTGAACAAAAGTAGGCTATGACTAGACATAGGCTACTTGTTCTGAGCAAGTGTTGTCAATGCAGGCTGTGGAACTGTTGGCTAAGTTACAGACAGTCATAGAATATTTCTATGACATACAGTCATGAACAACTGATGCTAATTATCTGGGAAACATTCTCTAGCAGCAGTCACGTTGTCATTGTTTGTGTCAAACAAGTTGTGGATTTGTTCATTAAAAGATGACTTACTCTGTGCTGAAACCATTAACTTATGCTCGAAGCTTCAAGGTGAACGAAACTTGGAAGAAGTAGGCCTGGGTAACAGGTTCACGTTCAATAATTCACGTTCAACAATTTCAGGATACGCGTTTTTTCATTGGTTGTTGCGTTAAATCCTATAATCTATAAATCTTATATCGTTTTTCTGCGTGAGAAATACAATGTGTGGCGGGAGAGCGTGACAAAAGACTGAAATGAGTGACTGTCACGCTCAATGCGTGACACTTGAGAGCCCTGTAAAAATCACTGTTTGGAGGAAAGGGTTCGCGTGCTGTCGCCGGTTGGAAATGGTTTAAATGGCAAAATAAATCGCTCCGATTTTGCCTATATTATTCAGTGAGGCGCGGTGGTTTATGGGATGAGTAGTTCCTTCGCTCGGAAATTTAAATATGTACACAGTCTTGTACCTTTGACTTTTTTTGGATTTTCTCTTCGTTTTTTCACTCGAAATGATATGTTGTATGCTTATGAGTTATGCCGTAGCTGGTTAGCCTAAGACATGCTGTAAAACTCTTTAGATACGGATTTTTCCAAACGTCAATGGGACAAATGAATGGGAATCTTACATCCGGCACCTAACCGCATTTTGGCTGTGGGCGGGACTGTGCAGCTCTATAGGACAGCGCTACAACTCATGAGTCCCATGCGTTTTCCCTCCAGCGGAGCTAGTTGGCTAGTTCAAACTTTTGCCAACTTAAAAAAAAGCTTAACTCGTGTCACGCTAACAGCAACATCCATCTTCTTTGTTTTCAAGTAGCAGGGAATTCACGCCAAACCGTTTCAACTCTGCCATCAATCATTATGTTAAGCCCGTGTAACGACTCTATACACGATGTGATTGGCCCTATTCAAGTTTTTTCCAGCTCGCAAGCCAACGGAGAGTTGCTAGACTAGCAATTTATAAATTTGCTGCCGCTAGGGTGCGTCTAGATCAGGGGTTTTCAACCGGCGTCATTGCAGGTGGTCCGTGACATGCATTCCAGCCTGCGTAATTTCACAATTAATAACTTATAATAGTCTATCCTGTGCTTTGATAATGCTGTGTTTTGCGTCCCCAACGTCACACACGCACATTCATAAGGTAGGCTACAGTCTGCGCGATATAGACCAGCTCGGATGGAGTTCACGTTACGTTTCGTTGAAAAGAAGCTTAATAGTTTTGTGAAATTTGGAGAGGAGTGGAGCTGTTAACTAAAGTTTCTAACTAAGGTGAAGTTAGCTAGTCAGTACCAGCATGGATCGCTATTTTAGTAGCCTAAGAAAAGTAACAGATGTCAGGACAGATGGACAGTATTCTTCTGCATGCTCTTCAGACAAAGCTACAACTTCGGAGGAAACATAGTGGAAACGAGAAAGAAAATACAGTGACGATTAAATGTTAAATATGGATTTAAAGTAACGATTGACAAAACTGGAGAGGAGGTATCACTGTTTTGTATTGTAGCGATCTCACCCTCAGACAAGATTCACCTTTGGCCAGGACGGCCATTTATTGGAACAGGAAGACTCAAACACAATCAGACATACTAGGATAGGGCAACACAGGGGTAGTCTCAGCCGCACATGCTACACACAATAAGGGTTTACCACACAGGCAATGACAGCTCAGCTCACCGCTCGCGGCTGCGTCGGTGTCAGTCCCAGTGCTTAGTCCAAGTGACCGGAAAGCCTCCGGCTGCACGATAACCCCTCCCGACTGGAAGGGCTCTCGGCTGCCTCTGTCACGTCAGTTCTCCCCCGAACAAGCACCAGAACCGGCCAGACGTGGGTCGTGGTGTCGCTTGGGCCCTCGGTTTCCCGCCGTGCAGCTGCGCTACCTCAAACAGCAGCAAACAGTCCCACTGCAAGCCGAACCCCTGGACGTTCGGTAGCCCCCTCTCTCTCCAAGAATTCCAAGAACCATCCCCATTATTGTTTCTGAGAAAAAGTATGTCTCAGACAATGGAGACTGTCTCTAGTCAAACACACAGCACACACACATGCTGTAGCTCTCTTTCTCTCTCAGCATACACACACACACACATACACACGCACGCACACACACATATCCTAATACCCATTTGCATCATTCACACAGTGGTTGTCAAGACATAAGATTGTATTTAGTCTTCCCAACACCTCCAAAAACAGAGAGTGTGTGTGTGAGAGAGAGACAGAGAGTATGTGTGTGTGTGAGAGAGAGACAGAGTGCAAGTGATGCATATGGGGTGTGTGCAATGTTTTTGATGCATATGAGTCTGAGTGTGTGTGTGTGCGTGTGTGTTGTGAAAGGAATTTTCCTCTGCAGTGGCTGACGTCTCTCCACTGACCGTTCCCCAATTGATGCAGTCCTAAGTGGAAATGCCTCTGACCAACACACTTCCATGTCTTTTTCTTTACTTCTGCTTCGTTGTTGAAACTCAAAATCGAAAGCATGACAGAGGAAGAGGAGACCCTAGGCTACTTCAGATGTAAGTGCCTTTCTAAAGAACGGATGCCAGCTAGCATAGCTGAGATAGCCTACATTCAGAATCAAGAAACTTTAAATCAGACATTTGGCAGTCGTTTTCAGTTGTGTGTGTCAAGTGCTCCTTTTGTGAGACAGAAGGCAAAACTGAATATCCCTCCCGCATATCCTGCGGCCTTTTGCGTGCACAAGCGGGACCTAATGTTACAGATGCGTGCGTGCGTGCGTGCGTGCGCGCACGCACACACACACACACACACACACACAGACAGGCACATACAACCACACACACACACAGCCCTGTGATGATACAAGTGCCGGTCCTGATACCTGATACCTGATCCCTGATACCAGTGCCGGTCCTGATACCAGTGCCGGTCCTGATACCTGATCCCTGATACAAGTGCCGGTCCTGATACCTGATACCTGATCCCTGATCCCTGATACAAGTGCCGGTCCTGATACCTGATCCCTGATACAAGTGCCGGTCCTGATACCTAATACCTGATCCCTGATACCAGTGCCGGTCCTGATACCTGATCCCTGATACAAGTGCCGGTCCTGATACCTGATCCCTGATACAAGTGCCGGTCCTGATACCTAATACCTGATCCCTGATACCAGTGCCGGTCCTGATACCTGATACGTGTGCTGGATCAGGCCTATAGCCTCTAATCCTCCTGGCTACTCCCAGGCTTCCGTTCTCTCTCGTATGTGGAGCGAAGTTGTAATCAACGGAAAGCTTCCACTCATCAATATTTCAGTTCCCTCCTGAGGCGCAGGGCAGTTCAGCTCAGCTCAGGCAGCCCGAGTAATAACTATCTATAACCACAACAATAACAGCACGACGCCGGCCGGCGCGCTAACTTTCCGATAGCGCGGGCTGGCTGGCTGGCGGCGACGGGGATATAAATTATGCAGTGGCTGAACGCCAAGTGCTGCTATCCATTTTCAAGGTCCTATTTTTCGAAAGACGGGCGTGAGGATAGGGGAGAGTGAGTGGGCGAACGGGCGAACGAGGGTGCGCATGTGGCGGTGAGCTGAGTCATACGTTAGCTGCCGCCGCCGAACGAATCCAGGCCAGGCAGAGCGAAGACTGAGAGGCTTTAAAGTTCCCTCATAGTGATCAACACACTGGCACACACACACACACAGGCACAAACACACACACACACACATACAGTACGCATTACAGACACACACATGGACACAAATGCACACACGCATATATGGACACACAGGCGCGCACGCGCGCACACACACACACACACGTACATATGCATTACAGACACAAAGGCACACACACAGATGCACGTAGATGGACACACACACACACACACACACACAGACGCACACACACACACACACCCATAATGAATGAATTGAGGAGTGGAGCAAATGGAAGAGACAGAAACAAAGAGAAGAGAAAAGGAGGAGAGGAGGAGGAGAGAAAAGGGGAAAAGGGGGAGAGGAGGAGGAGAGAAAAGGGGGAGAGGAGGAGGAGAGAAAAGGAGGAGAGGAGGAGGAGAGAAAAGGAGGAGAGGAGGAGGAGAGAAAAGGGGAGAAAAACAGCACTGAGGGGGCCCACATCAAACATTAGGAGCATTGCAACATTATTTTTATGGGGGGGGGGGTTATATTCCTTCCTAGGAGGAGGGGAGGAGAGGAGGTAGAAGAGGAGGAGGGGAGGGGAGAGGGAGAGGGGAGGTAGAGGAGGAGAGGAGAGGAGGAGGAGGGGATGTAAAGGAGGAGAGGAGGAGGAGAGGAGAGGAGGAGAGGAGGAGGAGGGGATGTAAAGGAGGAGAGAGAGAGGGGAGGTAAAGGAGGAGAGGAGAGGAGGAGGAGGGGATGTAAAGGAGGAGGGGAGGAGAGGGAGGTAGAAAAGGAGAGGAGGAAGGGAAGTAAAGAAAGAGGGGAGGAGAGGAGGAGGGGATGAGGAGGATGTAAAGGAGGAGGGGATGTAGAGGAGGAGAGAGAGAGGGGAGGTAAAGGAGGAGAGGAGGAGAGGGGGGGAGGTAGAGGAGGAGGGGAGGTAGAAGAGGAGAGGAGGAGGGGATGTAGAGGAGGAGGTAGAAGAGGAGGAGGGTAGGAGAGGGAGAGGGGAGGTAGAGGAGGAGAGGAGGAAGGGAAGTAAAGAAGGAGGGGAGGAGAGGAGGAGGGGAGGAGGAGGGGATGTAGAGGAGGAGAGGGGGGGAGGTAGAGGAGGAGGGGAGGGGAGGAGGTAAAGGATGAGGAGATGTAGAGGAGAAGGGGATGTAGAGGTGGAGAGGAGGTAGAGGAGGAGGGGAGAAGAGGGGGAGAGGAGGTAGAAGAGGAGAGGGGGAGGGGAGGTAGAGGAGGAGAGGAGAAGGGGATGTAGAGGAGGAGAGGAGGTAGAAGAGGAGAGGATGGGAGGTAGAGGAGGAGGGGAGGTAAAGGAGAAGAGGAGGGGAGGAGAGGAGGAAAGGAGGTAAGGAGAGGAGGTGAAGAAGGAGGGATGTGATGAAATATATGAAAAAAAAAAATTTCCAAGAGACTAAGAGGACAGATTAGGAGAGAAAGATGGAGCCCATGGGAGGAAGGGAGGGAAGAGAGATGAGAAGAGAAGACTGGGAGAAAAGCAGACTAAATTTGACCAGAGCAGCTTTGGACGTAAGGTCAAGCCGTCACTGGTGACATCACACTGCCCCACTGTTTATCTGTGTGTGTGTGTGTGTGTGTGTGTGTGTGTGTGTGTCTCTATATTCCTGTGAGAGCATGTATGAGTACATGCGTAGTGTGTGTCTGTGTGTGTGTGTGTGTGTGAGCATCAGCGTGGATGAATCTGTGTTTCTGAAATGGAAAAGTGTTTGTCTGCGTTCGTGACAAGAGCTTCTATGATAAACTATCTATGACATCACAATGACACATAACCATTTTTATACTGACTGACGACGTCCATTCAGGAATGAGAGCTCAGAGGAGTACGTGTGTGTGTGTGTGTGTGTGTGTGTGTGTGTGTGTCAGACAGAAATATCCCACAGACGGGAATCTCCCTTCTCACATCTTACTCACACATCCGGCTGCCACAGCACTAGTTATCCGGAGGTTCTCTATTCCTGAGAACTCTGCTGGAGATGTGAACAAGTATATCAGAGACTAAGTAAGACAGTGGGAAGTCCAAGTCGAGTCTCAAGTCTTTGAGCTTGAGTCCAAGTCAAGTCTCAAATCTTTGAGGGACAAGGTCAAGTCAAGTCTTAAGTCTTTTGTCACAAGTCCAAGTCAAGTCTCAAGTCTTTGGCCATCTGATTTGTAACACTGTATTGTTAAATCTTATGTAGCTACCATCCATACAGTACAGTATCAAAATCAGTTGTAGGATAACTTCATGGGTTCTCTGCCTGCACTGCAATCTGAAGAACACAAATTAAACTGTTTATTTTTGCTTGCCAAGAGTGGATGTGAAACTGAAAATATCACGTATGCTTTAATGCAGTTAACTTAATTTTCTTTACATCCAGAACTTACATTGGGTCTCCAATTTAGGACATCGTATAGTCTAATACTAACACATTCCCTCTAGCCCTCGGACCTGGTGAAATAAGTCTGGCGCATCATATGGCCCACAATACATATGCAATCTTCCTGTTCCCAGCATTAGCATAACACTGATTGTTAGCTTGTCACCTGTGATGATATATGCTAAGTTTAACGTCTCTTTCACATCAGTGAAAGTGACTGACCTATCTGGGTGCGTTTTGAGACGAAATTTGACGTTGTTGAACCGGCATCATTATCCTGGTGTCATACATATAGCTGTTCGCTTATTTTCACTGTGCTCGAAGTTATTGTAACCAAAAGTAGCCTAATGACAAAAAACGCAACAACTTCGGGAGGACTTGTTCGCCATGGTCAATGCGTTTTTGATCTGTGAGTGCACGCACATAGCGTATGTACATTGCACATTATGACAAAGCTCGCCATACGTTTCTCCAACGTATATATGTACCAATAAAATTAAATAGAAATACATGAATACATTTAGATTTTAAAAAGCAATAATTGCATGAAATACAGGTTGTTCACAACTCACAAGTCTTGAAGCTCGAGTCAGAGTTAAGTCTGAAGTCTTTGAGGGGGAGTCGCAAGTCAAGTCTGAAGTCACTGTTTGTGCGACTTAAGTGCGACTCGAGTCCAAGTCTCAGGGCCTGTCCACACGGAGACGCTTTTTAGGTTAAATCAGTGGTCCCCAAACTTTTTCTTCCGAGGGCCAGCTCACTATGCCTGGCTCCAAGAGAGGGCCAGAGACACTAGCTGCTTTGCAATTGTTGGACTTTTATTTTGACACATTTTTGTCGTTCTGTCTTCCACATTCATGAAAGGTTTGGTATGAATGTTGAGTCATGTCTCATGAAACAGTCATGAATGCTTTATGTGCAGTTTATGACAGCTGCTATGAATGTGTTATGAACTCACCCATCAAGTAAAGTGTTACCAAAAATTGTAAGTATACCTCAAAGTGTCTACAGTGCTTAAAGGTGCAATGTGTAAGAATTGAGGTAAAAATATCCAAAAAATGAGCTACACGCATCAAAAGAATGAGAAGAAATAAGGCGATGATGTCATTAAAAAAATGGCAAGGTATAGTGCTGCAGAGATATCAACCAGAATTAGCATGCTAAATTACTAGTCACAGCCCGACAGGTGTCATAATCCCAGCTTCGGCCATGGGAGGCGGTATGCGGGCAACATAACCGCCAGCCAAACTGCAATACACGTTTCTCGGTTGTTACTCTAGGGTAGACCAACTCACTTTCTGGAGGTATACTGCCCCCATCTTTTATGGAATGTGGAGTATGAATTGATTTTTGGTGGATATTACACATGGCTCCTTTAACACATTATTATTTTGCAGTTGACCTTGGTATTAAAAGTAACTGAATACTTTATTGTGGAGGGCAGGTATTTTGGTTTTCTAACATCCAACTTTACATTTACAATGTAAATAAATACTTTACAAATAAAAAAAAAAATATTTGTTTAATAGAATAATTAGGTACAACACATTTTTTCTTCACTTCACTTTTTTTTCTTCTACTTTTTCTTGGTTTAAATTAATATTTTACCTGGTTGAACCACCTGACGATGCAGTTGCGCCACCTGACTTTTGCTATTCATTTCTAATTATACAGGCATTTTGTACACCTATATAACCTTTTGACTTTGCTAGCAAGTTCATCCATTCAATTTTCCAATACAATAAAGAGTTTTATGTTAAAATAACTTTTTCTTAGTTTTACATTGGTTGTACCACCTGACATGTAAACTGTACAAGTTCAACTATGAAGGGAAAGTAGCTATTTTTTTATCAATATTTGAGAGAGATTTACAAACTTTTCACTCATCATCATGGGGTCCTCTTGATGAGGCAATGTCATGTTTACTCTTTTCCCTCTTCAATTCAAAATAAACATTCTATGAATGCGGTTGCACCACCCTGACATTTCCTATATGCAAATTTCCAGACAAAATTTTTTTTTTAAGAGCTATTAAACTATATAAAGCTATTTAAGAGCTATTAAACTTATAAACTTGTAAAGGTCTTCAACATAAAATTATGCCTCCAAATTAATTCCCTTACCTTTTAAATTCTATATTTAGGATGCGCCAACTGACGTTTTGAGGGTTTGAGATGACCAAACAAAAAATATATCTAATTTTTATGATAAACAGAAAATTTGTTAAAATTATACAGGTTTTATAGAATAAAATGATGCTTGTTATGAATCATTTAAGAATATTTTAAGCCATAGTAATGGACACGGACACAGAAATCTGTATGTCACGTCATTGACCCATGTGTGTGTGTGCATATGTGTGTGGATGTGTCTGTGTGTGTGAGTTTGTGAGTATGTGGGCACATATGTGTGTGTTCGTGTTTGTGTGGATGTGTCTGTGTGTGTAAGTTTGTGAGTATGTGCGCACATGTGTGTGTGTGTGTGTGTGTGTGTGTGTGTGTGTGCAAAAGCAGAGGATGGGTCAGTGTCAGTCGCTTGACCTTATGGGAAATCGGCCTCTCAGAACGTCAGCAGAGGCCTCTGCACAACAGCTCTTTCTCTAAACCCAAAACAACTGATAAAAAACAGTGAGTGTGCGAGTTTCTCTCTCTAACACTCTCCCTTTCTGAGTGTGTGTGTGTGTGTGTGTGTGTCATTCTCATACTATGCATGTATTACTGTTTCATGGGGTCAAACTCAACTCAGGAGATGGTGTGCGTGTGTGTGTGTGTGAGTGTGCATGTATGTCTAGATAGATAGATAGATGGATAGATAGATAGATAGATAGATAGATAGATACTTTATTGATCCCCAAGGGGAAATTCAGGGTCTGTGTGCGTGTGCAAGCGTGTTGGTTAATATTACAGGTTAGCTGAGAAATCAGCCCAACTCACAGGACCCTCTAGCAACAGTGTCCAGCATCTAGGTCTAAACTGGCCCTGATGTGGCTCCAATCTGGCCCTGATCTGGCACAGGTCCTGGGTACAGGGATTCTAGAGTATTGAAGTCAATAAACATACAATTAGTCACTAGTCACAGATAGTTGTATTGAGTATGGCAGTCAATACAGTTTTTTTTGCCAATGTAAAAATAAATGTAGCACTTAATTGAATATACTCAAGTCAAAGTAGGTATTGAGCAGGTACAGTATATTCAAGGTATGTGGGTGGTGTGTGTATGAACCACACCACAAGCCTGGAGTCACACACAGAAACACACACACAATGATACAATACTTCACTGTGTGTGTGACATTTAGGTTATGTAATCAGTGGCCTTCCCCGAAACGGAGCATTTGGAAACTCTCTTTTGCAAACTACAGCTGGGATATTACTGTCGGGCACAAAGATCGCACACACGATCAAAGGCACCAATACAAATGCCCCCTTAAGAGTCCATGATGAGAGATAATCTGGAGGGCTGGAGAGAACAAACTGCACAAACATACCAAGTCATACCATTGTCAATACGTGGGAGCACAAAGCAGCAGCCTGCTTTTGCCCTGTGGCTTGTGTTTTGGTAAACCACCATAATGAACCTCTGGTGAAGGCATGGAGGAAGATGAAGTACACAGTGATTGTAGCTCATTTTGTTTTTTTGTTTGTGGCTGTCATGAGTGAGATTGTAAGATTCTAAATAAGTGAAATGTGACTATTCCCAGATAGCAAAAATACACTGGAATGGAACTGGGCCACACCTAACACATAATCTGGCATCGAACTGAGGTCCAAACGCACATCGGTCAAAAATTGGTCTGGATCCGATTGACGGATATGGTGCCAATAGGGACTAAGACTGCAGCTCTGTATGATACTCTGTGTTACTGACGTGGTTTGGATCTGCTTATCAATACAGATCCGCTTATTCTGTGTGCTACGGACCCGCTTATCAGATCTCAGCCAGCTCTAAGGCTTCATTGACATGTGAAATGTGATTGTTAATTATCCTGGGTGAACCCAGACAAACCTGTTGGCAATTAAGAGCAAATACAAATTTGCTATCAGGTTCGTTTAGGTTCACCAAGTTCGTTACATTATCCCAACAGCTCAACTAATAAACAGCATAAGCTAGGCTACTAAACACAATAGGGAAAAAAAACATTACAGAGAAATATGTAATTGTCTTTTATTTATATCAACGAACTGGCTGTAGAAGTGCAATCATAGACAAAGTTTAAGTAGCCTAATGTTCCCACCGTTATGCAGGCTGTCCTCATGCCTCAGTCATCTCCATGGTCAATCTGAAACAACACAAAATAAACATCAGCCATTTACCATTTATTTAGCCATTTTCCAAAATAGCTCACAATTACAGTTTTCTTTTTATTTCTCATCAATGATCCTGATAGCGTTAATCACATCACTGTTTTTATTTCTCATCAATGATCCTGATAGCGTTAATCACATCACTGTTTTTCCCAAACAGTAATCAGCTGCTTTGCCTACAGATGGCTAAGCTAACATAGGCTAGTATATGGCTAAGCTAAAATAGGCTAGTACTGTATATGCCTAAGCTAACATAGGCTAGTATATGGCTAAGCTAAAATAGGCTAGTATATGGCTAAGCTAACATAGGCTAGTATATGGCTGAACAATATTAGTATAGTTCACGTTACAATAAAGTTATCATATCGCAGTTAATCACTTCCTGGTTTTAAAAAAGCGTTGCAGACGTGACCAGGTGTCCACTGACACTGGTCCTCTCCTGACACACCTTTTTGGATTTTGCTTTGCTTATTCACTACACCACGTCATCCAGATTGCTTACACTTTTATTCTTCCAAATCCAACACTGATACTGACTTTAGCCTACTGAACCCCCGTTGTTAAGATTACACTAATAAATCTAATTCATAGGCTACAAGACATTTGGGTGCTTCGAGACGAGGACAGTTGGGATTGTGGGTAGCGAGTAAGGAAGAAAATACATAAGTGAAAGAACGTAGAGTAAACAAACAAACAAAAGAATGTATACATGTATGAATGCTGGAGCCAATGAAAAGTGACCATTAGAAAGGTAATCAGCTGGTAGCCTATAGGCAAACAGTAAACAAGACCCTTTCACAGATTCAAATTATGATTTCGCTGCTATTCTTAGCACGCTAACATTAGCGGTTAGCGTTGGCATATCCATCTTGTCTCAGAGGGAGCGTGTTTATTTATACTTTCACCCCCATCTGTCTGACGTCTGTGTTGAGCGAGTGTGTGTTTATTTAGGTGTTTACGTCCTCATACTCCCGGGTGTGTGTTGTGTGGGCGAGACAGAGATGGAGCAATGCCATTATGTGGAGTCACACAGCTTCCAGGCATACATCAATTATAGCTAGCACAACGCAGTTAGCCTCCACACAAGTGCCAGAGGTAACACATACATACACACACACACACACACACTCGAACACACACACCGATATATGCAGAGATGCATGTACAGATGAAGATACTCAGACACACACACACACACCTCACATACATATGCAGCAATTTACACGCACAAATGTATAACCCAGTGAGTCAAATTAGGAAGCCCACACAATCGTTAGATCCTGTGTGTCTTCGCCTACCCACCTCAGTGCTGAACATAGTTCTATCAGTGTGAATCTGCCTATGCAGCCCACTTAACACAGACACACACACACACACACTGGCAGATGTACTCAAATAATGAGAAGGCTGCACACGTTTAACACACTTTACTAAGATAGACATAGGTAACACAGCATATACTTAAAACCGCCATGATCTAACTCAAAAGTACGGTAAGCCAATCAGATCAAAACTATTGTCAATACAGCACACACACACATGCACATGCACACTCACACACACACAGACACAGACACAGACACACACACACACAGACACAGACACAGACACAGACACACACACACACACACACAGACACACAGACACACACACAGACACAGACACACACACACACACACACACACACACACACACAGACACACACACACACACACACACACAAAAATGTTTAGATACATACTGTAGCGATCTCACCCTCAGACAAGATTCACCTTTGGCCAGGACGGCCATTTATTGGAACAAGAAGTCTCAGACACAATCAGACATACTAGGATAGGGCAACACAGGGGTAGTCTCAGCTGCACATGCTACACACAATAAGGGGGTAACGTTTTAGAATAACATGTGCTTATTAGGTATTAACAGTTCATAATAAGCAGTTAACAATTCATTACTAACAGTTAGTTAACTGTTGTTATCCTTTAATAACATTAACTAACTGTTAACATGCAGCTTGTAAGTGTTAATAAGCAGCCTTTTAAGTTACTTACAAGCATATTTGTTAACAGTTGTAAGTGTTAACAAGCAGCTTGTTAATGCTTGTTAATGGTGTATAAGACAAAGAGGTGGATAACTAATACACTTATAAGACCTTTCTTACCTATTTGTAGTACATTTTGCAGCCCCCCAATCTAAAGCGAGGACTATGTAGCCTATAGTTCCAACAAGCCCAACCTTCTATCTCTCTATATGGGCGATTCTACCGAATTCGTGCAAATTGCTGTCCCGGAACCAAAAAACTAATTTAAAAAGCATTAATGTAGGAAAATGTTTGATAATAAAAAGATATAAGCAAATAGCAATCAAAACCCAAAGTAATATTTGAGGTAGCTGCAAGCTTTATATATCAAATATCATCATTTATATGGTGCTTTCTATTGAAAGGTGGTTGTCCCAAACCCTAAGGTCTAAATTTCACCATAGAAAAAGAAATATGAAATATTTTTTTAAAAATGTTTTATCATTGTTTTTAGAAGTATCTTTTTGAATACTTTTAGTAATTAAAAGCAAAAATATATATTTATTGAATATTTTCAGGAAAAATCATGAATAATCATGTAAAAATAGCTGTCCCATATTTTCACGTCACTACCGAAACATTGTACAGTTTGGTCAATAATATGATACTGCTTTAAGCCACTCCCCTCCATTTTGGACCAGGAAGTTTGTCTGCGCCTCTCTCCCTCATGCTGGCATGGTGAGTAGATCAGTCCTACCGTTTTGAAGTAAATGTGATCGAAATTTTGGAAATCAGTGTGTGACATTTATGAATGTCACTACCGATCACACATTTTCAACTCTTAAATAAGTTTTTTTGAGTGTTTCTACTGGTCATTTAGGTTTTAGTCATGTTTCAATGTCCAGAACTGTGCTAGCTAACTACATACTGACTAGCATCTTAGTGCTAGGATCACAATTAGCTTATATCGTCACTACCGAAACAGTCACAACCGAAACATGTGTTGACATTTCGGTTGTGACGTGAATGTTTCAGTAGTGACGAAATTACACATTTCTTTATTTTGATAAATAAATAGAAACATTCAAGTGCACATATATTCTTTTTCAGTACAAATAATTTGTCAGTCATATTTCTGTAATGTTTTATGTGATTTGACTAGGACTAAAATAAAATGAACTATGCCAGATTAATTTAATCAATTCTTATAGCTTAGATGGTTAAATGACTCATTATTGAGATGAATGAAGGCTATATGGTTCTACCTCTGGCCTCTAGGAAAACTTTCTGTGCTAATTTAGCGGGACTTTGACTGATTGCTTTATATGATTGACATAACAGCACTTATCAGTATCATTGTAAATGTCATTGTTAAGTGTAGACACGGCAGGCACACACTAGTAATATAAATATCTATGGTTAATTTGTAGAGATAGATACGGTCAGAGAGGAATTGCCAACATGCCTAGACGGAAAGATGAAAGTAGAGCTGACAGAGTGAGAAAATACAGACAAAGATTGAGGGAGGACCCAGAGAGGTACCAAGAATACTTAAGAAAGGAAAGAGAACGAAATCAGAAACGGAGGGAAGAAGGGAAGCTGAAAAGTATCAAAGAATTATCTGACAGGGAGCAAAGAAATGTCAGAAAAGAATGGAGGAAAAGACAGAAAAGACACAGGAAGATGGTGAAAAGACAGGAAGAGATGGAAGCATTTTTGAGGGCTTCCTCACCACCTAGCACTTCTAGTGAAGGTGATCATTCACCACAAGTGCATGTACACACTGACTACAAGATGAGGAAGAGAGAATGTAGAACCAGTAAATACAGAAAAATACAGAAGTTAGAACAGAAGGTCAAAGAATTACAGAGGAAAAATGAAAGACACAGAAAGCGCTTTCAGAGGTTAAATAAGAAGTTGGAATCACAGTCAAAAAGCTCTCCAAGATCAATGATTCAGAGTGAGGCAGAGATGCACAGACTTCCTTCACGTGTCAGAAAGACCCTTCTTTTCCACAACACCTTAATGCACAAAATGAAGGAAAAATACAAATCTGTTAGCTACAAAGAGAAACATGCTCTCAGAAGAGTGCTCACATCCAGATTAATGAGAAAATACAGACTTGGCTCTATGATCAGAAAATTTGTTGGCATCTCTCCCTCAGTTTTGAACAAAACTGAAAAACAGCCTTGTCATCAGTTCAGCTACCAGAGAAAACATTCTCAAAAGAGTGTGGATATTGTGAAAATCTTTCTCAGTCGAGATGACAACAGTCGCGTATCTGCAGGAACAAAGGATACAATCACGCTTTAAAACAAAAAAACAAAAGAGGTTCCTTTCTGATACCTTGGTTAATTTGTATCAGAAATTGATTTTGGAGATGCCTCATTTGAAGCTCTCTTATTCTCTTTTTTGTCGGATAAAGCCATTTTGGATTATCACTCCCAAAATAACGGATAGAGAGACATGCCTCTGCAAGGTGCACGAGAATGCACAGAGGAAGGCAAGCAAATTAAAGCAGCTTGGCATCATTGACTCCCAAAATGTGATAACACTGGCTGCAGAGTTGTGCTGTAACGCAGACAATAAGGTCTGCATGTACAGAGAGTGTATGACATGCAAGAACAAGTCACTAACCAGTCTGAAGAATCCATCAGAAACAGGAATAACATGGTGGTACCAGTGGGTCACAAAGAAAGAGGAATATGAAAAGGAAATAGAAGGAGAGAAAGAGAAAATAGCAGTGACAAAAACTGTTAAACAAATATGTGAGGGCAACGCACAACACCTATTTGAAGATTTGGAAAAAGACCTGAATGGCAGGGTGTGCAAGCACCTCTTCAACATCAAGCATCAATATGCACAGCTGCAATCACTACATAGAACCCTCAGAGATGATGAGGTTATTCTCCACGTTGACTATGCAGAGAATTGGCAGTGCAAATATGCAAAAGAGGTGCAGCAAGTCCATTTTGGTGCTTCTCACAGACAGGCAACACTGCACAATGTTGTTATGTACACCTCCAACAATACTCTTTCCTTCTGTACATTGTCACCATCTATGAAACATGATCCTGCTGCCATTTGGGCTCAACTGGATCCTGTCCTTCAGTTTCTGAAGGTGAACTACCCCAGAGTTGACAAGCTGTTCTTCATCAGTGATGGGCCAGCCATGCAATATAGGGGAAAGAAGAACTTCTACCTCATGAGCATAATTCCCTTCCAGGTGGGTTTCAGAACAGTTAACTGGAGTTTCCTGGAGGCAGGGCATGGTAAAGGGCCTGCGGATGGTGTGGGAGCCACAATAAAAAGAACAGCAGACACACAGGTAGCCAGAGGCTCTGATATTCCTTCTGCGAAAACACTGTATGAGACCCTGCGCACTCTTACAAAGGTCCACCTTTTTTACGTAGAGGATGATCAGATATCCCGTGTGAGTGCTCTCCTCCCCAAAGAATTGCCCACCATCAAGGGAACGCTAAGCCTTCATCAAGTGATCTGCACCACTCCAGGGACAATTTACCATCGAGTGCTGAGTTGCTTCTGTGAGAGAGAAGGTGTCTGTGGATGTTTCCAGCCAAAGGCGGTTGACTTGGCACCACAGACAGTAGGCTCTATAGAGCCACAAATTATAGAAGGCACCTCTGGACGTGGTCCTCTCTGCCCACTAGATGAAATCACAGAAGACCTCAAAGGGAAATGGTGCATTGTCATCTACGAAAATGATCCATATCCTGGTATAATTGAGGATGTGGATGAAGGTGAGAAGATGTTCATACCAAACGCTACATTTTTAATGTTGCTTATGTCTTCCATAGGTGGTATAATTTTACATAACAGTTAAAATGTATTTATTTGTTATCAGGTGCAGTTGAGGTCAAAGTTATGTGCAGTGCTTATTATAACACAAATAAAAGTTTCTGTTTCTGAAACAGAGCACATTGCGTCATCTTTTTCTCAAGAGATGTGAAAATCAACACAGAATCTTGCATCCCTTCAAGGTCTGAACTATCCGCCAGCTCTTCAGCGTACTGTCAGTGCAAAGTGCTTTTATGTGGTGTTGCTTTAGGTCCTCTTTGTGCTGTATGTTTTAGCTGCATAATGCCAACCATTTTTGACTAACTAATTACTTTTTTTACACAAAATATGGACAGTGAAATATGGTCGTCACTACCGAAACATTACTGTCACTACCGAACATTTGAGGTCACGACCGAAACACATAATATTCTGGAAAAATAAAATATGTTTTGTTATCAGAAAAAAATGACATAATTTTATTTAGTTAAATAAAAATTTAAACTAATGAATCCTTGAATTTTAAATCTGTATCAGTGCATGTATGGCATTTACAGAGAAATATTGCTTTCAAAATGCATTTAATTCGATGAACCACCCTTATGGTTTTGTTAAAATTATACTTTTAATCAATATAACCATGAAATTGTCTTTAAAAAAATTAAAAAATATATATTTATAAGGTTAATGCAAAGGAAATCAGAATAGGCATTTAAAAACTAATTTTTATATCAAATGTTGTTGCGTTTCGGTAGTGACACATTTTGGGAGAGAGAAAACATTTCGAAACTGTATAAAAACACAGTAGGAAACTAAAGTGTCCAATCAGTAGAATAGTGTTCTTTAGATGTTCTACTATGTTAATGACTACAAAGCTTTCAGGAAAAAACACACTTTTCTCAAAAAGTTTTGAAGTGTGAATTTGCACCAATTCGGTAGAATGGCCCATATACTGTATCTCTCCATCTAGCTTGGTTTAGCTGTGAGAAATACACCTTCAAAATTGTTGCTGTGAGCAGGAATCGAACCCCGGTCTCCTGCATCAGTGATGCATCACTACTTATTGAGCTACACTACTTTTCTTATACAGCTGATGAAATTGTTTATGTTGATTCTATATTCCGAAGTGCTATATCACACTAGCTATGCTTTTTACAAATATGTTTCTGATGGAAAAGTGGTGTTTAATTAATGCAGAAACAGACCACGAATGTTCGCCTCTGTTCAAGGCAAACTGAAACATGTTTTAAATCGATCACGAACGTTCGCCTATGTTTGCAACTTTGAACCAGAGCTTTGAACGCACCCACTTATCGTCTTTAAGCCTCGGTTGCTAGGTAACCAAACTATATACAAAGCTGGCATATCTTTAGACTGCTGACAAACTGACAAACTGTTTTATGCGTTCACTGAACAAAGATTAAGGAAATTAAACACCACTTTTCCATCAGAAACATATTTGTAAAAATCATAGCTAGTATGATATAGAACATCGGAATATAGAATCAAAATGAACATTTTCATCAGCAAATTAGGAACAATAGTGTAGCTCAACAAGTAGCGATGCACCCCCTGACGTGGGAGACCGGGGTTCGGGTCCTGCTCACTGCAACAATTTTGAAGGTGCATTTCTCACAGCTAAACCAAGCTAGAGAGAGATACAGTATATAGAGAGATAGAAGGTTGGGCTTGTGGAACTATAGGCTACATGGTCCTCGCTTTAGATTGGGGGACTGCAAAATGTACTACAAATAGGTAAGAAAGGTCTTATAAGCGTATTAGTTATCCACCTCTTTGTCTTATACACCATTAACAAGCATTAACAAGCTGCTTGTTAACACTTACAACTGTTAACAAATATGCTTGTAAGTAACTTAAAAGGCTGCTTATTAACACTTACAAGCTGCATGTTAACAGTTAGTTAATGTTATTAAAGGATAACAACAGTTAACTAACTGTTAGTAATGAATTGTTAACTGCTTATTATGCACTGTTAATACCTAATAAGCACATGTTATTCTAAAGCGTTACCAATAAGGGTTTACCACACACATCAACACGAGGATAAACACATGAGGTACAACCAAAGAGACTAACACGCTAACAAATACACAACATGGTAAACGTAACTACAACTATTATAACCGACATTACACATTCTAGCATCCACTCGCACTGCATTCTGGGAGACACTCATTCAACGCTAAACATGAACATCCACCGACGCTACAATACAGTATACATGCAATCCAATAATCATAGCAACACACAAGAGGTGAGTGTGTGTGTGTGTGTGCGCTTGCGCCAGTTTGCGCTCTGACAAGTCCTGGATCCTTCCCCGCAACATCTGTCGCTGGCCTGCTACACTGTATCTGCTGACTTTCTCATTGTGTTAGTGTTTGGTAGCCTAGGTCATGTACATAGGTTGGTGGTCCGTGGACTTTGCATTGGGAGATTATATAAAACTAAGGCCAAGCAGCTAGTAAAGTATACTGTTCCATATCAGCAGTTATAGGAAGCATGTTTATTTGAAAGAGACAATGCTTCCTATACCCTTGAACCTGAACTCATGATAGATTGCTGAACTTCTTTAATCTACTGGATTATTCAGAAGATTTCATTCCTAATGTAACTTGACTTGTAAAGTGGAATCAAATAAAGTATATAAAATGTGTGTGTGTGTGTGTATGTGTGTGTGTGTCTTTAAACAGAGACTGAAAACTACTGAAGATGAAACTGTGGAAGCTTCCGGGGATGACTGAGGTCCCTGGAGAGATTCACAAATAGCTGATGGACACTATTGTGCACACACACACACACACACACACACACACACACACACACGGACACACACACGGACACGGACAGACACAAACACACACACGCACGCACACCCACACGGACACACACACACACACACACACATGCACACACACACATACACAGGAACACACACACATACACACACATGTACACGGACACACACAAACACACACACACACTACAAGAGACAATGCCAAAAAGTGCTTATGAGACAGAGGTCAGTAGAAAAGGGAGTGTGTGCAGAAAACTAAGGACACACTCACACACAGACACAAATAATGAAAGAGAGCACTGGGGCCTGGATTCCGTTGAGAGATAGTTTGAGTTTGTTTAAATGATATTTGAGGGATAAAATAAGCAGCTGAATTCCTTCAGATATTACATTATAACTTCCAGGACGTAAAATACGAAGAGTGCTCATTTTCTATCTAGTAGTGCTTCATTGGGAGAACACAGACACACACACACACACACACACACACCTTTTGACGTCTTGCTTGCTCCAAAAAGAACACACTGCTACTGTGGAGGAGCACCACAGAAAAGACACACACACACACTCTCTACTTTCTACTTCTACTTTTCCCTCTCTCTCACACACTGTTAGTCTCTTTCCATTCTTTCCTGCCTTTCATCTGTTCATCTGTATTTCATTCCTCATCGTTCTCTCTCCCTCTCTCTCGTTCTCTCTTCCTGTCTCTCGTTCTCTCTTCCTGTCTCTTTTCCTTTCTTCTTCTCATCCTCCACACAGTCTTTTTTTAACCCTGCCTCCACACACACACACACACACACACACACACAGACACACACACACACACCCCATCCAGCTCGGCAGCAATTAGCCTGTGGCATTTGTGCTGTACAGACTGTGCCTTACTGAGGGGGTAATGACTCACTTCAAAAGAGCGCCTCATTTGCCCTCATTTGGCAGACCGCTGACAGTGACCTGCTTTCGGTGTGGACAAAAAGACCAAGAAGCTGTGTGAGATGTGGTCAAATGACACCTCTTATCCCCCGACTGTGTCACCTGCCTTCGTTTACAGTCTTGCTCGCTTGCAGGGCCCCTCTTACTCGGCTGGGCTGGGCTGGGCTGGGCTGGGCTGGGCTCGGCTGGGCTGGGCTGGGCTGGGCTGGGCTGGGCTCGGCTCGGCTGGGCTGGGCTGGGCTGGGCTGGGCTGGGCTGGGCTGAGGACGAGCACGCACGTGCCGCAGTGAAGATAAGGACGCTCTGTCTGTCACTGGAGCGCCGCGTGAGATGTGCGTCATTCATTCTCAGAGGGGCACCGGCTGACGCTAGCCCGGATCAGAACCAGGGGCCTCATTTATAAAAGTGTTGCGTACAAACCATCCTTCAATTGATCTTAGATAATTTCTGAAATGATCGTACGTGTGATTCAGAGAAAATGAACGTACGCTACCCTTCCAGATGTGCCCATTATAAATCACAAATGAACGTCAACTTGTGCGCAGCCGGATGGTTTTAGGTCTCCGCCTTGTAAACACCCCCTCATCAATATCATTAGCATATGTTTTAATGAAATCAATGGCCTAAAAGCTGTAGCCTATGTAAAAATATATATTGAAAACATTGTTTGGCCTAGCCTATGCCATCTGATGTTAACTAGCCTATATGCGTCAGTTCGAATAGCTTAACTAATTATGTTTTTTCCAGCAAAGCTTTCTGGAAAGAGATGGTATGCATCCATGTCCATTGTCCTCTGCTCGCTTTCATTCCTTTTGCTTGCAGTAATGTGAATAATCAACATTTAGTATGTTGAGGCCTACTTTGTAGAAAAGAAATGGGTAGGTCTAGCTTACGAAGGAAAGACCTCTAGGCCTACAGCATAATCATGTACGTTATGGTACAGTAGGCTACTGTACGTTTCCAATATGACCCAGGGTAATATGCTGATTTAGTCTACAAAACAGAGGACTAAATTAAGGTTGATATGTCATGTAGGCTTAACCTTTCTTTTAGGATAGGCTATGTTTTTGCTGAAAAAGTAGCCTAGTTCGCCGGTTATTCATTCATTCTGCATATCTTTGCTATCGTTTTCTTTCAATAATGTCCAATGCCTTAAACATTGTCCTTTATTGTTTGCTTTAGGCCTACCTTTATATTTTAGCCTACATTATTCAACTCACGTATTGTCATATGATCTTGGGCAATGTCAGTAAAAAAAAGCAAACAGGTGCGCACTCTGCACCTCTTTACACAACTCCGATGCAACACTAAATATGAAGATGCCCTGCTTTCAGAAGATAACTTCCGTCCCTTAGTTGTGTAGGCTATATATGATATAAAATATCTATAGCCTACATTGTATAGCTTACATTCAAATATTACCTTTCTGTTACGAAGCTGGGAGTAGGTATGAGCGCAAATTAGGATGTAGTGGAGGCTAAACGCGAGTAAACACAGTTTATCCACCTCTGAAATTTCAGAAATAGAGTTTAGGCCTACCCACCTCTTATTAGAGTTTATCCACCTCTCAAAAGAGTTTATTCACTTTTAACATTCAAAACTGTATTATCCAATACTATCCTATATTCCCAATACTGTACAATAACCTCCACCATTATCAAACATGTTGATGAATGCCTTTTTTAAAAATCCGAGTCCACCTCACTGAGATTGCAGAATTCATAATTCACCCACCTCTTATTTTACCACTACATCCCTGGCACAAATGTACTTTTCCTCTCCTAAACGAGGGCAATTGGACATGTTGTGGTCAACATTAGATTGGTGAGAACACTAAATATACTAGATCACCTGTAAGAATGTTCAATCATTCTATCGTAGGTCTTGGTGTTTTTTTTAGATATTATGAAATAAGTAAGCTATACATTTTTTCACTTTCTTAAGTGGGCTATAGTTCTCATTAGCAGTTTTATGCTAAACCATGAAACATTAAGCTGCGTCCAAAAATGTCTTTAAAAATCTTCTGATATTGATCATGCATATGGCAAAGAAAGACATGAGATCGTTGGTCTTGGAATTTTGATCGCACTTAGACCTCAGATTACTTGCAGTACCCCAGCATTACCACAAGGAAATGGTGGTACGTCAAGTTTGAACCTCACGTGGAGATAAGCACTTTTCCACGTCAAAGACGGCTTTTATAAATCTGAGCGTTGGCATGGATTTGAGCGTACGCACGGTCTAAGATCAAATCTGTGCGTAAGAACGCTTTATAAATGAGGCCCCAGATCCGGGCCGGGCTAGGAGCAAGTCCGTTCGGATGTCAGCAGTGTCCTTCCAGCGCCAAAACTGAGTTTATTGGGTCAGTGTGTCAGTCGTGATGCAACAGTGCCTCAGACAAAGTGTTGTGTCACCGTCGGGATGGGGTACGTACATAATTACACACACGAATGCACACACACAAACACACATACACACACACACAAAAACACACACGCAGGTGTGAAACATAAAAAGACACAGGTGCGTTCTCAAGCACACACAAAGACCCACCACAGCCAGATAAACACTTTCCATCTCCAAACTGCTGTGACATCCATTATAGACAATGCAGTATAGTCACACTTAACACAACATTGTCCTGCTAAAAAAAACAGCTAGAAACCAGCTTATGCTGGTAGTTGGTTTTAGCTGGTCTTTGCTGGTTTTCATCCAGCTCTTGCTGGTCTTTGCTGGTATAGCTGGTTGGGCCACCAGCTAGATATGCTGGCGTGACCATCTGAGGAAGCTGGCCATGCTGGTGTGACCAGCCTGTCTTGTGGGATACAGCTGGTGCAAGATGGTCATGCTGGTGACCAGCCTGTCAAGCTGGTCATGCTGGTTTGCTAGAATGACCAACATAAGCTGGCATGGCCAGTTAAACCAGCACTATAGACCAGCAACACCAGCTAAAATTACCAGCTTGAGGTGGTACGACGGCCAGCCATGATGGTCCGTGCTGGAGGACTGGAGACACAGTAAGGCATTCTGGGACATTGTTTGGGGTCGTGAAAATTGCTGCAGGGAAGAGTACTGTATGTCAGTGACGGCACACACACACACACACACGCGCGCGCGCACACACACATGCACAAACATACACACACATGCACACCCGCGCGCACACACACACACACACATACACAACTGTACTGTATGTCAGTGATGGCACACACACACACACACACACAAACACACACACACACACATACACAACTGTACTTGTTATGATGAATGATAAGTTCTTTAAGGAATTTTGTGGCCACTGAAGGGCATCGGTAAGAATGCACTCTTGAAGATGTTCAAGGGGGGTCTTGGGTATTTATTAAATAATAAATCAGTAATTACATTATAATTGTATCTATTGGTGTGGGTGTGTGTGTGTGTGTGTGGTTTCTGAAAGGGAAACAGAAATGACAAAGGAGAACTAGATGTACCGCATAGCGGTATAAAATATGACCGCCGCTCAGTCCTGTACATCCGTGCCGCGAAAATAAATCACTTTGTGAATAAATCACTCAATTTGTCTCCATATTTTACTCCATCCCCCACTCTTGAAACTTTTGTGTATGCTTGTTTGGCATGCCTGAGTGTGTGTGTGTGCGGCTGCACAGAAAGTAGCCTACTGCTGCTGAAAAGGTGAATAGATTGTAGAATAGCCAAAGAAGATGTAGCATTGTTATAAAACCTTTAAAATCTCTAAACAATCACAAGTAGGGCAGTTCATCACAGTTCATCCATTGCAACTGGATTGATGAAAGGTCACTTACACCTGTAGGCTACATTGTATTTGGGAAAAGCAAAAGGTATCAGCATAATGTTATTTATTTATTTATTTATTTATTTATTTATTTTTTATGTATGTATAAACAAAAACATCTCTGTCAGTTCCATGCCGTTTTCAACAGCTATCAAAAACAAAGGTCATTTTTGGATGGATGGATTTTTTGTGAATGTTTCTTCTTCTACATAAGATTTTAGTCATCTTTAGTTCATGTAATACTTTATTGTCAATGCACAAATTAAGTAACAGTAGTCTGAAACGTTATAGTTAATGCACAAATTAAGTAACAGTAGCCTAGTCTGAAACGAAATGCTGTTTTACATCTAACCAGTGGTGCAAATAACTGACATGTCCAAATGGGCCTTGATGAAATGCGTCGCTAGACTGTTCATACACATTTTAACGGGCCAAAGTTGAAGAGCTTTTGTCCGTTATTGTTCGTGCAAATATAGGCTGATTCATGTTCCCTTGCATTGTTTAACTGAGGTCCATGGCTAGTCTGGCTTTCATCAGACCAAGCTCAATCTTTTAAGAAATCAAAAAATAAATAGCGGGCAGATCAGGCTGGGTTCACCCAGCCTAGTCCATAGGCACCCGATATTGTTTAATTTTCCGATTGAGATATACACGCTCTGGCTATTCTAAATGCAAAAATGCATCAGGGAGTTATGACAAAACGGTAACTAACAAACTAGATCCTAATAGAAAGCTGTTAGCTTCCCTAAGCTACAGGTAGGATTATAAGGTAGGCCTATTTACAACATAAATTGTCAATAGGCTATGCTGGCGACACAAATAAAATCTCCTTTGGAAACCAATGGCTTACGCCTTACAGTATCAAGCGGACTTAAACTGTCATATCGTGGCGAAAAGTTGTAATAACATTCACGCAGCTCCATGAGTCAAGGAAAGGGCGAATGAAGTAGCCACTTCTAAATGGGACCCACTACACAGTAGCTTAAGGTGTTTTGCTAAAGCAACCATAATGAAATGAAGGTGTCATTGTTTGGATACTTCACACACGTGCTTTTTAATTTCACAGACTACAACTACCAAGCTGTAATCAAAGCACATCGATTCCCCTCGCACACCCTGCACGCACTTAAAACAAAATAAACAGGCGTCTCAGTCTCACGCATGTATAGGCAAAACTGTATCAGACCGGTGTAACGTTGGTAAATCTTCCAGTGCACAGAATGATTTTGTAGCACGTGCAATAAATGACAGTCGAAAGATACAAACAGTGCTGCTATCAATTTGCTTGGTATAACCGCATTTATAGTTTTCTACAAATGCAATCAATCAAATGGGCCTCCATCACTCAACCAACGCTAACGGTAACATTACCTATGTCCTTATTGATATTACAAGATTAACGTACCTGCAGTAAAAACCAAGCATGTCCGATAAACATCCTCAGATTTATTTCGGCTTCAAGAAGAAATGGGAATTACACTTCATGTGAACATCGTCCTATCCTTATTAGATGTTCGCTGCGGTAAATTACAGTCCTTGTAGGAAGTGTCCATTGTTTTTCCCCAACCCACTTTTAACTTCCAACAAAATTACGTCTCACTGCAACGATGCGCCATCTAGTGGACAAACGACTACTTATCGCCAATACTGAAAATGCAGCCATGATGATGATGATGAATATTTATTTTGGCTTTATTTTAATCCTACTGAATTTGTAATTATAAATGGCTGGTGGTGGTCCCCGGGGACGAAATTAAATTTTTCCGTAAAAGTCTAGTGGGGCTACATACCCACCAAATTTCATGTACCCCGGTGGTTCGGTGTCCCGGGTATCAATGACCAAAAATTCAGGGAGTAGATGACGGGAAATATTCTTGAATTGTGTGCATGTGTGCGTGTACAAATTTATGTTTATGTGTGTGGGTGTGTGTGTGTGTATGTGCGTGCTTGTGTGTTTGCCTGCGTATGTGTGTTTGTGCATGTGCATGCATGCGTACATATGTCTACTGTGTGAGTATGTGTCATACGTATGATTACTGTAAATGTATGTGTGTGTGTGTGTATCTGTTTATGCACATGTGTGCACATGGAATGGGTTAACATGACCCCTGGAGGCAAACATACGGAAAAAATTGGTCATCCTAGGCCCTACAGTTCTCAAGATATTCACAGAGAACTGTGTCTGCCCTACCCTCCTTTCGGGGGGTCCAGTCCAGCGGGGGGGGGGGGGGGGGGCTACAGATCAAAACGAAAAATGACGGTTCCATGCTATCCATGTGGGGGTACATGCCCACCAAGTGTACCCCGGCCTTTCAGTGTCCCGGGAATCCTTGTTGGTGTACGTCACTAAATGTACACCTAAATTATTTTATTGTAAGGCCCCCCATGAACGAAAGTACACAAAACTTGGCATGCATTCGGAGGGTGTCATAATGATCCTACACTTTTAATTTCGTGCAGTTTTGACATTGTCAGCCAGAGATATTGTGATGAAAACACCTAATTTTTTGCTTTTTAATTTTTAACTAGGTGGCGCTATACATGAAATAAGTGGTAATGGGATGGGTTGACATGCCCCCTTAAGACCAACATACATAAAAAAGGTGGACCTCCTAGGCCCTACGGTTCTCGAGATATTCACAGAAAACTGTCTCCGGCCACCTACAGGCCAGTTGGTGTATAGTAACATAAATTAATTTATTGTGTGGCCCCCCATGAACGGAATTCCACAAAACTTGGCGTGCATACAGAGGGTGTCATAATGATCCTACACTTCCAATTTCGTGCAGTTTTGACTATGTTAGGTCACAGATACCTTCAATTACAACACCTCATTTTTACTTTTTTGTGTTTAACTAGGTGGCGCTATACATGAAATGAGTGGTTATGGAATGGGTTGACATGGCCCCTTGAGATCAACATACAAAAAAAAAATGGTCCTCCTAAACCCTACGGTTTTCGAGATATTCACAGAAAACTGTGTCTGCCCTACCCTCCTTTCGGGGGTCCAGTCCAGCGGGGGGGCTACAGATCAAAACGAAAAACGATGGTTCCATGCTATCCATGTGGGGTTACATGCCCACCAAGTTTCGTGTACCCCGGTCTTTCAGTGTCCCGGGAATCATTGATGGAAATTTGGGCATGCGAAAAAGAAAAAAAAGAAGAAAAAAAAAAAAAAAAAACAAAAAAAAAAATCTCACTAAACCTATATGACCGCCGCTTCGCTGCGCGGCGGTCATAATAATTACTCCTAAATACAGTGCTATAAGAAATTAGCATCCATAGCCTAGCCAACATACAAATATGAAATAGCCTGGCCTACAATAAGCTAACACAAAATGCTCCATTAATAGTTATGAAGATAGCTTGTCAAAACAGTACTGTTTCCCCTCATAATATACCAAATGACGATTACAAACATCCATTTTACAGATATCTCAACACCATAAGCATGATCATACAAGATAAGAAGACGGCAGATAAATATAAAGCACTGTAACCTCACGGGTAAAGTCGCGCAAAATAATTTGCGGTAAAAGTTTACCTCCACGATTGAAATCAAGCGAAGTTGAGACATAAATCCTGCCTAAATGTACACCATGAAACATATAAACAACAATAAGGAATCGTACTTACAGTTCTGGACGCATACAAGACACAAGATGCATGAAATAACTACAAACTAAGCATGTGGATTAAACAGTGAAACATGGCGACCTCTCCCCAAACTTTCTGGAATAATATTGTACACGCTTCATTCACATGCGTGCACGGGAGGAGGCGCTCTCTGATTGGCTGATTCTATTATTACTAAATGTCAATCTGGCACTCATGTCAGACCCTTTGTCACAGTACTGTATATCAGTGATGGCACACACACACTCACACTCACACACACACACACACACACACACACACACACACACATCAGTGATGGCACACACAAACTCACACACACACACACACACACACACACAAATGTACTGTATGTCAGTGATGGCACACACAAACTCACACACACACACACACACAAATGTACTGTATGTCAGTGATGGCACACACACACACACACACACACACAAATGTACTGTATGTCAGTGACGGTAAACTGATGGAGAGCAGGAGCATAGCAGTGATTAGGAGCAGTGGGAGTGAGTATGTCTGCAGATCCGGCCCTCAGTTGGCGCAGATATGGCTCACATCCGGCAGACTCACATCTGTTAAGTGTTAAGTGCATAGTTAAGTGTTATCTGGGTAGAGGAAGGTTGCTCATACACACACACAAACACACACACCCACATACAGTATGCAACACACACACGCACATACACAGTTACACACACACACACACACACACACACACACAAATACAAAGCAAGAGAGAAGAAAGCACATTGCAGTCTGTGCTTTCTCCAGGTCAGCGTGATAAGACAAACTGACCTTCTATGGCACATTCCCAAACATAAACACACCAGCTCACACACTCAACCACCCACCCACACACACGCACACACACACACGCACGCACACACACACACACACACACACGCACACACACACACCCGAGCACACGCACGCACGCACGAATGCACGCACGCACGCACGCACACACACGCACACACACACACACACACACACACACAAATGCACATACATCTATGAGTCCACACATTACATTAATGCACATACATCATTGTGTCCACACACTCTAGCAGGACATTCCAGGCGTACTTCCATACACACACGCATACTGTTCCCTGCATATACACGTGTAAGCACGAGCGAGCATGCACACACACACACACACACACACAGAACAGTGTGTATTTTCCCATGTTCAGTCTGTCTCTGATAAGAAGTGTTCTCTCAACACACGCAATAGACATCTTGAATGTCATTCCCGTCTTCTGCGTAGGACAGACACACACATAAGCACTCATTTACATACCCACGCTCGCATGCACATGCACACACACGCACACGCACACACACACACACACACACACACACACACACACACTGCCAGCACAACACAAGAGCTGAGCAGGTAGTTGGCATAGTTACACTCGCAGCACTCTCTAATCCACCAACTGAGAGAGAGAGGGAAAAGAAGGGGGAGTGTGTGAAGAAGTGTGTGTGGGAGAGAGAGAGAAAGCTTTTGACTATTTCAGTCAAGAGATTCCTTTGCCACACATCTGTGTGTGTGTGTGTGTGGAGGGGGGTGCTCCTTCACAACAAGTTATTTAAACTACTCTGTGGGTAGACTGAGACAAGACATAGATTTATACCCCCCCCCCCCCCTTCCACACACACACATGCAGAATAAATTGCATTACATGGAAACGCATAGCTATGCAGTATTGTGAGAACAATCTGAAATCCAAATATTTACAGACTGGATCATGGTGACATCACTCTCTCAGACTGGTTAAGGAGCCCATAAAAACTGTTTTCAAAACATGACGCTGAAAACAACTCTGCTTAGTTCCCTTGTTTTGCAGGAAATAATAGGGTATGCAAACTACAGATACACTATTGGATTTCTCTAACAGAATTCCTGGGTTGTTACAATGCTCCCTATATGTATCAATGCAACAAATACAATCATATTTCAACTATAGAGGCAATGAGCATTTCTGGACAAATACAATCAAATTCGAACTATAGAGGCAATGAGCATTTCTGGACAAATACAATCATATTTGAACTATAGAGGCAATGAGCATTTCTGGACAAATACAATCAAATTCGAACTATAGAGGCAATGAGCATTTCTGGACAAATACAATCAAATTCGAACTATAGAGGCAATGAGCATTTCTGGACAAATACAATCAAATTCGAACTATAGAGGCAATGAGCATTTCTGGACAAATACAATCATATTTGAACTATAGAGGCAATGAGCATTTCTGGACAAATACAATCATATTGTATGAACATTTCTGAATAGGCTCACGTTCCATGCTGACCACAGTGAACACACAGTGAGGTGAAGCACACACTGACCCGGAGCAGTGAGCTGCCTGCTACAGTGGCGCTCGGAGAGCAGTGAGGGGTTAGGTGCCTTGCTCAAGGGCACTGCAGCCGTTCCCACTGGCCGGGGATCAAACTGGCAACCCTCCGGTTCCAAGCCCGAAGCCCTAACTAGTAGGCCACGACTGCCTTCTGACGAACAGGATATGAGGGCTCAGGGTCAAACTGGACTTCAGTGTATTGGTGCTTTGTTTTTGTTTGTTTTTCTTCAAAATCTCAGGCCAGCGGGGGCATGACAAGTCAGTAGAAAACAATACACATTTTCACACACACACACTGGAGAACTGTTCTCTGAACTCTGCTTGCTCTGTGATTGAGCCGCAACAACACACACACACACACGCGCACGCACGCACACACACACACACACACACACACACACAAATGCATGAGCACAAATACATATACGCATGGCACGTGCGCGCGCGCACACACGCACACACTCACACACACACACATACACACGCACACACGCACACACACACACACACACGCACGCACACATGCACACACACGCACGCTCACACACACGCACGCTCACACACACGCACGCACACACACATGCACGCACACACACACAGACATGCACACACACACACACAGATGACTGAATCACATGGGGTATAAAAAAAGTGTTCATCATACTGTATCTCTCTCTTGATGTATTCATAACTGCTTCTTAAGCATTATACACTGTTGCACCCTGAATACCTTGTTTTGTGGGACTTTTTGGCCTTTATTTAGACAAGAACGGGAGCAGGAAAGACATGGAAGAGAGATGAGGAAGTGGTCAGGAGTCAGGGAAAGACCTCAGGTCGGACTCGAACCTGAGACCTTCATGGCAGTGCTCAGTAACACTACAGATTCACTGTGCCTGCGCTGTATGGCGGCTGCTCGGTGGACAACCTGGTAGGGCAGATAGTCTAATGCTAAGAGTTAAACCTGGTAGGGCAGATAGTCTAATGCTAAGAGCAACACCAAAGAACTTTCCCTCTGTCGCACGCACGCTATTTGTTTATCCAGCACCGGCTTTACAAATAACAATGTCCACAGACAAGGTAGAATATGTTGCATGATTTATGAAAGTACGATGTATTGCTACATCAAATGCAAGTCAAATTTGTAGTTTCTTATGTCTCATTCCATCGAACTACAGATCCGCTACCCGATCTGGCAAACTTACATAGTGCGGTTATAGCCGATAGAGGGCTGCGAAGCGAATGCAGAAGTGCCGTTCACCCTGTTACAAGTTGATGAACCACTGAAACGATTTTGGAAACATTATTTTAAGGTACAAAAAACTCTTTTAACCAAGCTTTAAACCTGGTAGGGCAGATAGTCTAATGCTAAGAGTTAAACCTGGTAGGGCAGATATGCTAATGCTAAGAGTTAAACCTGGTAGGGCAGATATGCTAATGCTAAGAGTTAAACCTGGTCGGGCAGATAGTCTAATGCAGTGTTTTTCAACCTTTTTTGAGCCACGGTACATTTTTTATATTTAAAAAAATCCTGCGGCACACCACCGACCAAAAATGTAACAGAATTACACACTGTGGCCTAATATAGTAAAAATAATGACAATTTAGTCTCTCATTTGTTTATAGTTCAGTTCAGTGTCTGCATTTTTTCTTTTCAAGGAGGCCTATTTATTTATGTTTAGCCTATTGATTTGCTGTTTTAGGCCCTACGTCTTTTCACCCATATTAGAAAGCTAGATACCGGACTGTCCGAGTTCTAGCCTATTAAGTGGCACAGGCTACGTGAACGCGGCCGTCATATTGCTGGAGGCAAGCACCTACACGCTCTGGGCAACACTAGCTGACAATCAGAGACACCTGTCTGATTTCCAATCAGAGACACCTGTTTCTCCATTGGCCTCCACTAATTGTTGCCCCCATGATGGCATTGCTATTTACGTATGTTCTGGAGCCCAATGCGTTATCTAGATTTCTAATATCTATTTTTCACCACCAGTTCTCGTGCGCATCACTTGATTAACAAAGGTTATTGCATTATTACAGTCACCCACAGACATGAAAGAGTATTTATTTAGCAAGTCACTACATTGCAGGCACAGATGCTCAACAATGGCATATCCTACCAAAACACTGGAAATCTGACTCAAAATGAAATTATTCTGTCAAAGAATAACACTTGATTTCACTTCACAAGGTACATGCAGTCAATCAAAGTACACCAGGTTTCAAAATACAGGCTATTGTTGACATTACAAAAACGGCATAGACTTTCATGTTTCAGTTTTACAGGTATTTGCATGCAAAACATGCTATCCACCGTTTTTACACCAAATCTCTTGGTTGGGAACTGCATGTCCACATGGAATATTCATATTCAAAAGCATTCCAGTAAAAACAAAAACGTTTTACAGTAATGCTTACAGTAAACAAAATATCCATGAAACACACAAGAGCATTCTGAACAAAAAACAACAGCAAAAAGCCCAGATAAAAAGGGGGGGGGGGCTAAAAAAGCACAAAATTACTGTATCTAATCTCTGTGATCTTTAGAGTTAGGCCACATGTTTTATCAACATCGCATCATATATTATCCAAGGCGATGCACCTGGGATAAAACCATTTGGTACCAGAAGCAGAGCAGAAGCAGAGGTTTTTATACTGTATCTAAGGTTTTGAATATTGTGTTTGCTATTGTGGGATGTTGTGTGTTAACATTCGTAAATACTACAAAAACAATCCGTAGTTTTGTTGGGAGGTATAGCTTGTCTGTTAAGAAAATGTAAGCATTGTGGAAATGTGTTCACTGACTGCATATTGTGTGAAAACGACATGAAATGTGTGAATGGTATGGCCACAAAAGACTGATGCTGTGCTAATTGTGTTCAGAGTTTTGGAAATGTGACAACTGGTTAGACAAATGCTTGTTAGCGACTGAAATAAACTGTAAGTGAAATTGGACTCTCACGGCACACTGGTGTGCCACGGAACAGTGGTTGAAAATCACTGGTCTAATGCTAAGAGTTAAACCTGGTAGGGCAGATAGTCTAATGCTAAGAGTTAAACCTGGTAGGGCAGATAGTCTAATGCTAAGAGTTAAACCGAATTCAAGTTGTATATTGTGCACGCACAGTTAGCGATCTGGCAGTCCGCAGATGTTTTGCTCATAGGTTTAAGCCTAGACGAACTAACGAATTACAGACAAGATCCCTTTGCTACTGGCAGTCAAACCATTCCTGGGACAAACCTCATCACTGACAGCACTGACCATTCCTGGGACAGACCACATCACTGACAGCAGTGGCCTAGCTGCCTTATAATGAACAGAGAGGTGACTGGATGGAAAGAGTGTTTTATGAATCCACTCGTGCACATTTACCTCTATTCATCAACACCCCCACTGGAGTTAAAGGTCAATCAACTACATCAATGAGAAACCCTTTGGGCTTCAGTGGGTGCAAAACTGCCATTGTTTTAGAAGTAATTGTATTTAATTTCAACACTAATTAAATAGTCAACATGCCCATGTGCTGGAAACCCAACAGCTTTCGTTATCTATTCTCGAGGCAGTGTGATCATGACTTGCAATGTAATAACGCAGAAAACAGCTTTCTGATCTGTCGTTTGCCAGTTTCTCTGAGACTTAACATTTGTTCTACAGAAATGATTTGGCCAATATGTTTCAGACATGGTGTACCGAAACAAGAATAATGTGCTATAAGACTTGATCCCCCCAACGCCCCATGCTCTCCTTTCAATGGGCTTCTCCTCCGCCTCTGAGTATGACAAATGAAAGGTCTGCTCGATAAAGACACCATGGGGCTTAAGAAGATGGCGGGCGACAGGAGAATATCTCATTTGGTCGTGCTCTGAAGAGGGCTTCTCTGCTGCCCAACACAATGGCTCTCCGTAATGAGACCGTGCTGCCCTCTGCTCTTGTTGGGGAATCAAGTGGCTTTCATCTTCCTTATGGTCCAGTCACGCTCAGTAACTACGTTTGCTGCCAGATCACGCACGCACACACACACACACGCGCACACACACACACACACACGCACACACACATACACACACACACACGCACTCATGCATACACGCATGTTATACATGACATAATCAGGTTATACATCACTACAACATTGTTTTAATCATTGTTATTTTAACAATAATTTAAGAGAGTATTATCAATATTGGGAAATATCAAAATGAGTTAAACGTGAGATAAGTTAATAAGTTAAATCTAAAATCTTAAAAAGACTTGCCATGACCATTTCTGGTAATATGGAAATTTTTACCATGAGGCTATTATAAATAATGACCATACATTAGGTTACAGCTGGCGTGACACACATGTGAGCTATTATAAATAATGACCATACATTAGGTTACAGCTGGCGTGACACACATGTGAGCTATTATAAATAATGACCATACATTAGGTTACACCTGCCGTGACACATGTGAGCTTTATGAAATAGTTAATGTCATGCGGCAGGGGAAAGAAGCGCTGCTCGCTCCACCGGCTCACCCAACCACAGATGATCTCTAGTAATACAGGTGTACACTTCATAAAGATCACACTGGCTAACCCAACCACAGATGATCTCTAGTAATACAGGTGTACACTTCATAAAGATCACACTGGCTTACCCAACCACAGATGATCTCTAGTAATACAGGTGTACACTTCATAAAGATCACACTGGCTTACCCAACCACAGATGATCTCTAGTAATACAGGTGTACACTTCATAAAGATCACACTGGCTTACCCAACCACAGATGATCTCTAGTAATACAGGTGTACACTTCATAAAGATCACACTGGCTTACCCAACCACAGATGATCTCTAGTAATACAGGCGTACACTTCATAAAGATCACACTGGCTAACCCAACCACAGATGATCTCTAGTAATACAGGTGTACACTTCATAAAGATCACACTGGCTTACCCAACCACAGATGATCTCTAGTAATACAGGTGTACACTTCATAAAGATCACACTGGCTTACCCAACCACAGATGATCTCTAGTAATACAGGTGTACACTTCATAAAGATCACACTGGCTTACCCAACCACAGATGATCTCTAGTAATACAGGCGTACAGTTCATAAAGATCACACTGGCTTACCCAACCACAGATGATCTCTAGTAATACAGGCGTACAGTTCATAAAGATCACACCGGCTTACCCAACCACAGATGATCTCTAGTAATACAGGCGTACAGTTCATAAAGATCACACTGGCTTACCCAACCACAGATGATCTCTAGTAATACAGGCGTACAGTTCATAAAGATCACACTGGCTTACCCAACCACAGATGATCTCTAGTAATACAGGCGTACACTTCATAAAGATCACAC